>NW_015160283.1:149430-182926 GCF_001447785.1 Gekko japonicus | reverse complement strand
TCCAGACTCTGCGGTCCCAGAGTCGAATGGAGAGCCACTGACAGAAATGTGCCCTGAGCCTAGTCCACCGAGGAGGTCTCAGAGAAATCGCCGTGCACCTACCTACCTAAGCGATTATGACTGTTCATGACTGTATTTGCTTAGGGGGGAGGGATTTGTAGTGTATTCTGAAGCTGCCAGGAATACCTAAAGTGTATTGTGAAACACCTAATTGGGAAGCTATGTTAAGCTTCGTCTTGAACAAGGATTGAAGTCCAAGACATAAGCGGCCAATCAGGTTCAAATGTATGTAAGCGGGAAAGACGCTGATTGGTCCTTATGCGCTCAACCTGATAGGTTGATATCTGTATAGTAGGTGTGGCTACATTAGCCCGGAATGTTTAAATACCGAGCAGCTGCAATGGAAAAGCTGTTCGGGCTATCAGAAGAGTTGTACCGTGTTAGAGAAGTGATCATCGAGCTGAATAAACCTGAGTTTTGCTGAAATCACTCTGACTATTTTGTTAAGCATCGGACTTAACAATCTCCTTCCCAGCCAATCATCAACCTACCTTTATATCCCCCTCACTCTTCAGCTTTCCACCCCCCACACACCTGCAGCCTCTCCCGTGCTCTGAAGCCTTGACTGCTACATCACATTGGCTGTCATACGGGGACCACCTCAGCAGCATATAAGGATACAGAGCCCACCATTTTCTCCAGGGGAACTGATCTCTGCCATCTGGAAAGCAGTTGTAATTCTGAGTGATCTCCAGCCCTCACCTGGAGATTGGACACATTTTACCTCAGAACAGCAAACTGTTTAGAATGTTAGAGGCAAAAGCCAATCAAGTCGCATATGCAAACGACCTCTGTGTTCCGAGGCAAAGGCCAATGAGGCTGCATATGCAAATAACCTCTGTGTTCTGACTGGCTATGCGGGGGAGAGGAACACCAAACTGTTTAGAATGTTGGAGGTGAGACTGAAGCAATGCCAGCAGTGGATAGGGACAGATTCTGAATGACACACCAGGACGCCGACCAATTCCGGAGCGTGTGGAATGTTCTAGAGAAGTGCCACCACCATTCGGCTTTTATATATAAGGGAGATGACAGAAAACGACACGAAAACATGAGAGCAAAAAACTCTCTTTTAAAACTTTCCGGGCTTGTATAACCACGCCCACTAGTGTGTTAAGAACCAGTCATAACGATTACATAAAGACCAATGATTTCAGTTCCCTCCGGAACCTTTCTTATGCTCTGATTGGTCTACTGCGCAGAGTAGCCAATCAGAACGTGCATTTCACGATACCAGCCTTAGATAGGGATAAGATTCAAGCTCAGGCATTGTTGTATATATGCATAATACTTAACAGAATTATATAAATTTTGTAAAGAAAAGATAGTCTTCTGTGTGATCCCTTGCACCAGTTTCAAAGGTGATAGTCTCACTGGCCCCCAAAAGAGTATATATGTATTTTTTTAAATGCAGGCATCAAAATCATTGTTTACACTTGAATTACCAATAAATGTGTACAGTTTCACTGTTTATGGGTCCATTAAATATTCCCACTTTCCTTGTTTTTAGCATAATTGTATCATGATGAAACTCAGGAGGTGGTCCAAGTCCAGATGTATCTAGACAGCCAGCATTTTTTTTTAAAGCTCTTCAATAATGGCTTTTAGGGTTATCCAAATGTGAAGAACATTCCTTTGACACAATACTAGAAGCTGGTCCCATAGATGCTAAATCATGATAAGCACCCTGGCTACTCCACTAATAAATAGACAGGGATTAATAACTGCCTTTATAAAAAAATTTCTGCAGTATCAGGCATAGTCTTGAAAATGGACATGCTTCTTGCTTTAAATCTGGAGCTAACAGATGTTGCCATTTTAAAAGATATAGCTCCCTCTAGTAATATCCTGCTAAAATTATGTTTGATAAAAGGCCTGCTGCTCATAAAAAAACTGCTCTTGGCTTCAGAGAATCTTAGGGGGGAAAATAGCAAGGATTTTAAAACTTGCACATTTGGGAGTTTCAGTTATGCACAGTGGACACGTTGCTAGTTCCCTTTGTTCAGGAAGCAATACGTCCCTGTCCCCACCCCTGGTGAGTGCCTTGAACAATATATGTCTGCTAGTTATAGTGGATGTAAGTAGCTGGATTTCTTCCAGGTTTGAAACCTGGGGATTACTGAAGGGGAAAAGCATCCAAGAATAGGATGGGGTATGAGGAGAGAATCAGTAGGTGGGGGAAATGTTAGTATCTCTCCACAGTATCTCTTCTGCAAATGCTCCTTCCCAGTTAGCATGGCGTGACTTGCACTTCTCTCTTCGTATTTTTTTTTTGTGAAGAAGCAAAATAACTGCCAGATTGAAGTATTGGAACAGTAATCAAGTCATTTTTCATCCCAGTGCTCTTCTGCAGCCAATTATGCCTTTAAATGGGTCAGTGTTTTTGTAACTGTTGTGTACTGCCTCTTTAAGAGGCTATCCCAGTAGGCCTCAGAACAAGAAGGAGAGTAGGAGGGACTCAGTGCTTCTCAGTCTCCTTGCCAGCAGCCTACAGGAGTGGGGGCCTACTAAGAATCTGCAGAACCAGGCCAGGACACCTCTGCCTAGAGCTCTAGAAACAGCTTAGTTAAATGTTGTTATTCCTTATTCTGACAGCCAAGTTAGCTGCTCTACAGTTACTGTTAATAAAGAGGCCTTCAGCCAAATGGAGCTTGGGGTTTGTTGTTTGATCCACTACACAAAAGTACCCCAGTTGGAAGATTCATTGCTTCATGTTTTTCAATGTGATGAAGATTTGGGGTTGTGTGTTTGTGGTTTAAATGTATTTATTTATTTATTTTTTCTGTTTGTATCCCGCCTTGCTGGACATGCTGGCTCATTAATATTATTCAATTTATTAAAATTATTCAATTTATTAAAACAATTATATACAAAGATTTAAAATATAGTCACTCTGATTCTGTAGGTAAAAACACAGTTCTGAATTATTTGAATTAAGTCCAGGTATCTGTTCTAATAATTGATAAAGAGTTCTAGATGTCTTTTCCAACAATTTGTGTATAAAGTCCTTGGATTGAATCAGAATCAGTTTTATATCCTGAACAGGCCAGTTTCAGAAGAGGGGTGCTTCAGCATTCATGGATCTCAGAGCTGCATTTGATTCAGTCAGAGACATTGACTTTGGTCCAAGATGGCCAAAACTACAATAGATAAAAGACTCCTTTGGCTAACTTCTAAACTATATGAGAATCCTACAGCTGAAATTCAGTGCAGTCTTGAAGGCCAATTGTTGGGTACTATTTCTCTTTTCTAAGGGTGTTAAACACGGTTTCCTTTTATCTGCTCTACTTGTTAACCTTTTTGTGAATGATATGATTCCTTATCTTCAGAATTTGGGGAGTCATGCACCAGTTCTAGCCAACCGTGATTTCCCAGTTCTCCTTTATGCAGATAATACTTTGCTGTTATTAAGAACAGAAGCTGGACTTTGGAAAGTACTGATAATATCTATTAATTATTGTAGTTTGGAGGGGTTATCAGTTAATTAGCTGGACTACCATCTTGTGTTGCAGGAACTGCTCTAAGAATGGAATTTATTCAACACTTTCTGGAATCTAGGGCTTGACTTTGTGTTTTTAATTTGAGACTAAAATCCCTTTTTACAGTTTCAAACTCCTTTTTCGTCTTCTGAGGGGACATACTTACAAAAGTGTCTTGGTAAAGTTAACGGGATAGCAGATATGAGTGTCTTGGTCTTTCCCTTCCAGTGTTCTAAAATATGGGCTACTACAAAGCATTGAGAGAGGTCAAAAAGAGGGTAATCAAACTTGATAGAATTAGTATGGAATTTTGAGCTCACTGTGTGCACTCATCTCTAGCCCTTGGAATCTCCCCCCTCAAAATTCTCCATCCATATTTTAAATATCTTACTTTTCCTAGTAATCACCATGCATTAATGCTAAGTAGACTAAATACTTAGCCCACAGCCAAACTGAAGGGGTGATTTGGTAATATTCCATTCTCTGGACATGTCTGTCATTGTACCTCTGGCATGATTGAGTTCATTGATCACGTTTTATTTTTCTGTGACCAATGGTCCTCATTGCGAGAACTTTGGATTTCCCCCATTTTGATCAAATATCAATTTGCCATTGAATTGCAGGTGGTTTCTTTTGACTGGCTGACACTAGTCCTGCTTGTATATTATAATACCTTTGAGATCCTCTTCTGCCGTGTGACCATCTTGTAATTTTACTAATGGCATTATTTTCTTTCATCATCATTCTGTGCTGTTGATATTTGTATTGTGATTTCATTGTATGGCTCAAGACCTCTGGTCAAAGGAGCTTATTATTAATAAAGAAAAAGAATAAAGCCCGTTTTTGCATGAATGAAGCTAAAGAGACCCCCCCCCCCCGGTGTATAAATCTTGTCAGTATATTCATCCATCTCTGCAACTTCTGGTGCCTTATGAAGCCATTCCTGTGTTTTTGGAACAGAGGAGTTCTTCCAGTGTTTAGCTCAGACTATTCTAGCTGCTGCTGCTGCTGCTGCTACTGCTGCTCCTAAGAGATTTGATATTGGAGACCTTTTGAGTTCTTATATTTTCCACAGTGCTTTTCCGTTGAAATGGATCCTTGAGAATATTGCACACTGTAGGCAATAATGAGTCATTTGAAATTGTATTTTCACAAGTGTGTTTTACATACTTGTGCTTTTCCTACTTCTTTTTTTCTTTTCTTTGATCCCCAAAAAGAAAAGAAAAAGGAAAAAAATATAATAAGTCAGTGCTGCTTCTGAAAGGAGTAGCAGAGTCTAGCTGGGCAAAGCAGATGGAGGGGGGGGGGGGGGCAGAGCAGCCAGCCCAGTTTAACTTTCTCTTTCTGGAAGACCTAGAAAGTAGAATACAAAGCTAAGTGCTGGTGGGTTGCTGCTGAAGTAGGTGGGTTCAATGCTTGTTCTGTGCATGCTCTGCTGTCTCAGGACAGTACAGTGTATTGGTTGAAGGGTTACACTTCATCATCACAGGGCTGTTGACTTGTTTTATGAGGATGAATTACAGCAAATCGCTTTAGGTGGAAATGCTGTCACAATAAGTATGGATACAATAATAATAATGACAGGCATTGTGCTGCTTATCAGCTCTTCAAGCTTTCATTGTGGTGACATCGGTTTGGCTGGTTATGTGTGAATCTCATTCTGTATTTTAGGGAAGAAACACAAAGCTGAATTTCAGCTGTTAATTGACCAAATGAATAAGCGGAAGAAAAAAGCAAATAAAATCAAAACAGAAGAGGAAGAACCACAGCAGAAAGAAGCGGCAGCTGAAAACCCACCTTTAGAGATCGGTATGCATTGTTCATTATTCCCAATTGATGCGTATAATTTTGTTGGTAAAAATGAAGGTGAAACACCTCAGTTTCCATTTCCTAAAGTGTTATACCCTTGGAAGTCTGTTGATGTTAGTGAGCTTAGAAGGGTGTGGGCTCTTTTTGTAGCAGGTACTCATTTGCATATTAAGCGACACACCCCTAATGTAGCCAATCCTCCAAGAGCTTACAGTAGCTCCTGTAAGAAGAGCTCTGTAAGCTCTTGGAGGATTGGCTACATTAGGGGTGTGTGGCCTAATATGCAAAGGAGTTCCTGCTACAAAAAGAGCCCTAAGACGTGTAACTGTGCTCAGAGTGTCACTTCTAGGCCAATTTTCACCACGTATGTCTAAGATGGACTGGATCTGTAAGGTAGGTAGCCTTTGATTAATTGAAACCGAAGTCATTAGGGTAGTGTGTACATGAGTTTCCTCCCATAGAATTATCTACCATTAATGATGATTCATGAGAATCCTCTTTCCTTCTAATGTTATGTGTAACACTTGCTCAAAGCAGGCAATTTTACTGGAACTTGAGTGGGACAAGCACTTTTGCTTTCAGGTTGCTTCACCTGAATAGATCCTGAAATATTTAGTACATGAAGGATTTAAGCCTAAGGCCTGGACAGTACTCTTCCTTATAGCCCTATTAATTTGTGTTTCCAGCACTTAGTCCAAGCGGACTTTCCTAAAGACTCCTTCAGACTTTGTGACAGCTGGTGATCTTTATGTGCTGTGGAGAAGCAGGTGGACATTAATACACATTGAGTCTTTACTTCTTATTATGATTATTCACTGTTTGTACCTTTCTATCATCAAATTTTGAAACAGCAAGTACAGTTGCTTGTATGAGTAGCCTCTCCCCCATTGTATATAGCAAAATATAAACCAAACAAAGCTATCATAATCAGTTATTTTACCCCCAATAATTGTTTTGGCTCCTATAGATTCAGTGCCATAAGTTTCAGTTTTTGAACAGTAGAAAACCTTAATACTTCTCCTTTCTCACAAAATAGTCAAATTAATTCCAGCTTCTGGTCTTTGTGCTGCATGTTTCTTGGCTAGCATGTTTCTTGGCCAATTCCTTATTATAACCAACAACATATGTCTCATAATCCTACACTGCCCATGTCATAGTTAAATCATAGCACAGAAATCTGAATTTGTATACGTTTCTAATAAGCAGGCTGACGCAACACTTAATTTCTCTGCACCTGGACTGAGAAGCAAATCCTTGCTTTGGAAGGGAAAGCAGAGTCAACACAATAACTGAAGAAGGAGTGACATGATTCGAGGAATCCAGGAAGCATTGCACAGAATTCTGATTACATTTTTCTCATGGTTGAAAATGAACACAGCCCACTGCTGTTGGGTGAACCTAAGCGTGACTTAAAAAACGGAGTTATTTTGCCAAAAACGTGCCTATTTTCTGAGCCCAGTTCCAAACTGTGGATACCCCATGAAAATCCCAGTGAGATCATAGATTTTGTAAAACATTCTTTCCATTTGTCCTCCCTTGCCATCTTGAGTGCTGCTCTTTCCTGGTATATGTTGTTATCATGATGCCTAATACTGTAGTGGGAGGCAGTGTGTGTGTTAAGTGCTGTCCAGATGGAAGAGTAGGGTGGAGGTAATTCTTTTCAGCTGGGATTACAGTCTGAGCTGCAGAAGAACTTTGAAGACTGTAGAATCTAGGAATTATGAATTTAAGCAACAGCACCTCTAGAGCTCATTGGACAGGCATGTGCATTTTCTCTTTCTGTGTCCAGTGCTTTCATCTAGTTCTTCTGGATACCATTTCCACATATGGAAAAAACTATCTTAGTTCTGAGTATCAATAGGTCTCAGGGCTGTGGCTCAGTGCTCTGTATGCAGGCGGTCCCAGTTCCAATTCCCAGCATCTCCAGTTAAAAAGGATTAGATAGCCAGTGATACGAAGGACCTCTACCTGAAACCTTGGGGAGTCACTATCAGTCGGAGTAGGCAGTATACTGACCATGATAGATCAGTAGTCTGATGTAGTATAGAGCAGCTTCACAGATTTAAAAAAGGTAGCTATTTTTCAGCCTATGTTTTAGTTAGGCAGGATTTTGACTGCATCTCTGGAGAATTTTGTCCTTTGATGCTGCTAATCAGCTTCACTTAAGTCATCTAAATCTCAGTGCTTCTCAAGTTAACAAGATTGCTTTTCTGACCTGTCAGTGGCTCTTGACCTGTTTCCTTTACCAAAGCTTTCATGAATAAAAAATAAATGAAAATACCAGAATGCTTTTTGAATCCCATTGTTGACATCTTGCACAGCTCTTGATGCCAAAGCAAGCTTGAATTGTGTCCAAGAGTAAAAGGTATTGCCTTCAGCTCATCTTGCAATGGTTATCTCCCTTTGTCATTTTAGAAATTTTATTTGGTGGAAGAGTTCCTGACTTCCTCAGTATCCATTTCATTTTAATTTATAATACATAGATTTTCTGGGTTTATTGAACTGTTTATCAGCACTTTAGGAATACAGCAGGATTATTTTACACTAGTGATCTGCACTATCAAAAATGCATTCAAAGTGTGACAAGTTTCTTTTGGTAATTCTTTTAACATTGTCTCTTAGAGCCAAACTATTTTCTGCTCAATAGATCAGTTTTGGATCGTCATTGAAATGGGGCCTGGTCATAGAATCATAGAATGTTAGAGTTGGAAGGGACCTTGCAGGAGTTGGAAGGGAGCCTGCTTCAGCGAGGAGGGCGGGGTAAAAGTTGAAACAATAAATAAAAAAATAAACAAACCCCCTGCACTTTGCAGGAGCATAGCTGAAAGATAGCCCTACAACATACCCGAAAGATGGTCATGCAGCCATTCCAACTTTCAGTGTTATAGACGGGATTCACACTAGATAACAGGGCAAGCCCTTTACGTCCCTGCTACATTGAATACACAGCCTTTTCTCACATGAAATAATAGATGGGTATGGAACTCCAATGCCAACTTTGTTTCACCTCCGTGCTAAGTCCAGGGAAACAGTGCTTGGATTCAGATGGCAAACTTAACCACGGTAAAGTTAAAATGTGCACAAATGAGGCCTATTACTGGGCTTGCACACATGACCTACTCTTTCTTCCATTTCTGTCCCCTCTTGCACAGGGTGCAATAAAGAAATCTCAGAAATGAACTCCAACTGCCCATGATACACAGGTTAACTGAGGATAATTCTTATGTTCTTTGTTTACTCACCTGTTATCTCCCACACTAACTGGGATTCTAAACAAGAATTTAATCCAGGTTTAGAATCTCATGCATAGTTTTGGGGGGGGGGAACTACCTTCGATTCACTGTTATCTAATTAGTATCTGATCGGGCTTACTTCATTGTACTTCATAGGCTGCATTTGGAGCACATTTTAACTTAACCATGGTAAGATTTGCTGACTAAAGGCAGCCTATATATTCATATTTGTATTTAAAATGCTGATTATAATCTATACTGCATGTTAGTCAGTCAGTCAAAACCTTTATTGGCGTAGATTGAAAAACAAAACATCACAAGAACATAAGAGAATCCAATGTTGGATCAGGCCAATGGCCCATCCAGTCCAACAGTCTGTCACACAGTGGCCAAAAATACCAGGTGCCATCAGGAGGTCCAGCAGTGGGGCCAGGACACTAGAAGCCCTCCCACTGTTGCCTCCCCAAGCACCAAGAATAAAATGCATCACTTGCCCCAGACTGAGAGTTCCTTTCTATACCTTGTGGCTAATAGCCGCTGATAGACCTCTGCTCCATATGTTTATCTAATTCCCTCTTGAAGCTGTCCATGCTTGTAGCTGCCACCACCTCCTGTGGCAGTGAATTCCATGTGTGAATCACTCTTTGGGTGAAGAAGTACTTCCTTTTATCTATTCTAACCCGACTGCTCAGTTTCATTGAATGCCCACGAGTTCTTGTATTGTGAGAAAGGGAGAAAAGTACTTCTTTCTCGACCTGTTCTATCCCATGCATAATCTTATAAACCTCGATCATGTCACCCCTCAGCCGTCGTTTCTCCAAGCTAAAGAACCCCAAGCGTTTTAACCTTTCTTCATAGGAAAAGTGTTCCAACTCTTTTATTATTCTAGTTGCCCTTTTCTGCACTTTTCCCAATGCTATATCCTTTTTGAGGTGTGGTGACCAGAACTGTACACAGTACTCCAAATGAGGTCACACCATTGATTTATACAGGGGCATCATGATACTGGCTGATTTATTTTCAATTCCCTTCCTAATAAATCCTTTTGGAGTGCCTCACAGTCCTCCCTGCTTTTCACAACACTTTTGTGTCATCTGCAAATTTAGCAGCTTACTCCCAGCTCCAAATCATTAATTAACAAGTAAAAAGCATCGGACCCAATAATGATCCTTGCGGTACCTCACTGCTTACCACCCTCCACTGAGAAAACTGTCCATTTATACTCTCTGTTTCCTATTAATTAGCCAGGTTTTGATCCACAAATGGACTTGTCCTTTTATCCCATAACCACTGAGCTTGCTTAGGAGCCTTTGATGAGGAGCTTTATCAAAAGCTTTTTGGAAGTCAAAGTAAACAACGTGTATTGGATCCCCTTGTCCACATGTTTGTTCACTCCCTCAAAGAACACTAACAGGTTAGTGAGACAAGATCTTCCCTTACAGAACCCATGCTGAGTCTTCCTCAATAGTTTTTGTTCATCAATGTGCCTACTAATTCTTTCCTTAATAACAGTTTCCACCAACTTACCTGGTACTGACATCAGACTGAGTATTGATCCCTATGGTACTCCACTGCTTACCACCCTCTGCTGAGAAAATTTCCCATCTATACTCACTCTCTGTTTCCTATTAGTTAGCCAGTTTTTGATCCACAAAAGGACTTGTCCTTTTACCCCGTTGACTATAGAGCCTCCTTAGGAGCCTTTGATGAGGATGTTTATCAAAAGCTTTCTGGAAGTCAAGGTGAACAACATCTATTGGGTCCCCCTTGTCCACATGTTTGTTCACTCCCTCAAAGAACACTAACAGGTTAGTGAGACAAGATCTTCCCTTAAAGAACACATGCTGAGTCTTCCTCAATAGTTTTTGTTCATCAATGTGCCTACTAATTCTTTCCTTAATAACAGTTTCTACCAACTTACCCGGTACTGACATCAGACTGACTGGCCTGTAATTTCCTGGATCTCTTCTGGAACTCTTTTTAAAGATGGGAGTGACATTAGCTACCTTCCAGTCCTCAGGAATGGAGGCAGATTTTAATTAAAGATAACATATTTTTGTCAGGAGATTTGAGTTCTTTCAGAACTCTTGGTTCTTTCAGAACGACAACAACATAGGAACCACAGATTTTAAATATTCAAAGACAGTCATCCCACCAGAGCTTTAATCTTATAGTCCCGAACCCTCATAGCAGTAGAGAAAAACCTCACCACTGCAAAGGTGATACGAGGGTGGTGATCTGATAGAAGGAGGGATACTAGTATCTCTTCTGGATCCTATTGATCAAAAGGGGGCTGATTAGGACATCCCATATTTTATCGTAGAATTCACAACTAAGTAAGATGTGGGTAATTGATTCTGTTTTCCTGCTACTACATAGACAGGTCCTTTCAGGGTAGGGGACCTTTGCAAATCTACCATAAAGGACCGCAGATGGTAAAGCGTCGAAACTTGCAAGCATAAAAGCTCATCTTAATGGTGGGGCTGTAAGCGGTAAAAAATAGTCAGTTATATAAGCCCATTCCTCGGTGTTATATTAAACTTCAGAGGGAAGGAAGTAATTATGGAACAGAGAGTTTGTTTTTCAATGTCAAGGATCCTTTGCCTCAATGTTCTAGATATTTGAGATTCACCTCACGTGAGCAGGGAGTCTAAGGGGATACCAATAGATTGTATTTTTCTCAGTTTTGAGGTTGACCAATTAGATGTAAATGAGTCTTACAGCAGCAGACAGACATAACTCTCAGGTTCTGTTCTAAAGTAAAGGCGTAACCAGAATTTTAAGGTCAATAACGAAGCTCTGGTCACTAGGAGGTGCTGTCCTGTCACATGGCTGCATAATTTACTCAGGCACTCCAAGGATATGCTGCAGAAACATTGCCTGGATCTGCTCAACCTGTTGATTACTGCATGTTTATAAAAGCAACATATAAATATACTGAAGAGCTCCCAGTTTACTTTGAATTACAATGATTCAGGAGTGTGGAACTTTTGTTTTTGTGAAGGCAGCCGTCTAACTCATGTGCCCTCATCCCTGAGAGAAAGGGCAACTTCTCTCACTTACACAAAAAAGTCACTTTCCCCGGCCAACTGGATTTTTGTTTTCTATCTTAATCTAATTAGAAATCACAAATTCTGTACTGGGATGTAAAAAAAAATACAGAAAAATCCCTGGAAAAAAATCACTGAAGGAGTTATTGAAGTCTGTCAGTAGATTTAGAAATCTGTGTGACATGCAAGCCAGAGACTGCAGCATAGCATGTGTTAGTCATGGTTTTAGTTTATTTACTGAATAGAACATGTAACACATTTTAGTCAGGGTTTTAGTTTATTCACTGAAGAAAACACATATATGGCAGTATGAATTCTTAGAAACATATTTAATCTAATTTACTTTTGGGTTTTGCTGCTTCTGCCAGGGGAAAAGCAGAGTGCTGCAGAACATCCAGGGTGTAGCTTCCTTGCAGATGAGGCAGTCAAGAAGGAGGCTCTGGATTGTGCAAGAAGCCCATCTCTTCATTTGCCTGAAGCCAAAGAATCGATTATTCTATCCTCTGGATCCTCAAACAGGTTGGTTGTCATAAAGTCCTTTTTCCTTCTTTTGTGTTCGGCCTCAA
Source organism: Gekko japonicus (assembly GCF_001447785.1). Lineage (NCBI taxonomy): Eukaryota > Metazoa > Chordata > Lepidosauria > Squamata > Gekkonidae > Gekko > Gekko japonicus. Next base: position 170,729 of record NW_015160283.1, on the reverse strand, counting down.
AGGACATGGGAACAAAAGTTTTTGACCAATCTCCCAGCCTAACAGGTCTTTACAGGGTTGTTGTGAGAAAAAACGTAATCCTGACAAGACAGAGATTCTCTGGGTTAGTAGAAAGGCTGAGCAGGGACTTGAGATCTCTCCGGTCTTGGATGGGCTTGTACTCCCTTGAAAAGCCATGTTCACAGTTTGGAAATGCTGTTTGACATGGCAGTCACCTTAGAAAACCTGTGGTGGCTCAGAATGCCTTTGCCCAGCTTCGACGGGTGCATCAGCTTCCATTGTTTCTATTCAGTCTGATCTAGCCACAGTGATCCATGCCTTAATTAGATCTTGACTGGACTACTACAATACACTTTGTTTGGGGCTACCCTTGAAGAGTGGTTGGAAGCTGCAGCTAGTGCAGAATGCTGAGGCTAGACTGCTGGTCGGGGCCAGCTATCAGGAGCATAGGACCCTAATACTACAGCAATTACACTGGCTATTGGTCCACTCCCAAGCCCAATTTAAGGTGTTGGTTTTCTCCTTTAACGCTCTACACGGATGGCTGTCTTGTGTTCTGCAAGAGGGAAAGGTGGCTGATAAATGTTTTAAATAAATATGTGATAGCATGTGTGGTGCTTTCGGTGAATAGACGTTAGACAAATGCTGAGATATAAGAGATAATTTGATCACATTGTTAGCATTCATCCTATTATGGCAAGTAGTCTGTGCAGGGAGATGGCTTAGTTTCCGGATTTTGAAAAACGGGCAAATATGTAAAACAGTGATACTCACTCAGTGGCTCAGGAGCCACATGTGGCTTTTTTACATGCCACTTGCGGCTGTTCTGAACCCTTTTCCCCAATGTGGCATTTGCCTCATGTTTCAGTAAAGTGGACAAGGCCCTTGCCCAATTGGGCTTGTAGTTAGCAGCTGGGTTTCCAGCCTTAAAAAACTGGAGGAATGGATAAGAGGCAAAAACAGACCTAAAGCCATTAAATGAGTTTGGCAGGTCTTTGGACCCAGGCCTGTGGTAGTAGATTTAAAGTGTTGGTCATCCTTACTCTTAATGCAGGGGTTTTTGGAAACTAGTTCACAGAATTTGGAATTGCAGATGCTCCTGCTCCTCTCCCAAGATGTCTTACTGCTTTAAAAGTTGTTTGTACAAGTTGCTTAACAAGGGGGCCATGACTTTTTCTAGGCTAAGCTGAAGGTTCAAGTTCTCACTGGTGTCACCACTGGTGAGGGAGAACTAGCAATGGAACAAGGAGATAAGCCATGAAACAGAAATGCAACAGAGCACTACTTTGCATGCAGCTTCTCCAGTTAAAAGGTTCAAGTGGTGGGTGATTTGAAAGAACTCTGCCTGAGACCCTGGAGAGCCACTGCTAGTCGGAGTAGACAGTACCGTGACCTGGATAGATCTCAGTATGGCAGCTTCATGTGCGCACGTTTTTGGAATGAGAATCCTGATAGTGTGACATGGTGCTAAAAGATGGATTTGTTAGTTGAAAGGCTTTGGTGTTTAATGTTTGCATGTTTTTCATGTTTTCACATTGCTCAACTCTTTCCTGGCAACTTTAGCTAGGGTCCTCATGTGCAAATGATTAGTTCATTCATGCTTCGTAGGTGACCTTTATTTGACTCTTCTTATATTTATTTTGAAGACAAAAACAATTAAGCAGATAGGTGCACGGGAATGTAAAGTATGTAAAATAATTTGAGGGAAAGCTTGGCAATGCTTCTTTCATTCTGAGAAAACAGCTTTTGAAAATGTAACTTTGCAACATGCTTTAGAGAACAGATGTTTCCCATTGTTTCAGTATCTCTGGTTTCCAGAATATGACTCCCTACATAGCCAACATAATATATACCATTGTTACTACAATTTTTAATGTTTGCTGTGAGTGAGAAGAAAATCTTCTTCTGGCTGTACCTGAAAAATCACACACACAGGCCATTCAGAGGCAAAATGGAATGGATTTGCAAACCTTCTTGCAGTGACAGCTTATTTTGATGATCATATTATTTATATATGCAGAATCATTATTATATTATTGCTTAAAGGGTCATATTAGTAGACAGCTGGATGGATGGACCAGGTACATTGCTTTGTTTTAAGGACTGGATCCCACAATCCTCTTGTGCAAGGATCACAGATCTTCCATGCTTTACCTGCCTTCTAATATTACCTTCTGACCCTGAGAAAGTTGACAGTAGAGGCAGGAAGAACAATTTCACTTCTTTCACCTGCTTAGCAAAGCCCTGTAAGTCCCGCATCATGGGAATTAGCTTTCCCACAGTTGGAAAGGTCTGGTGGGGGGAGAAGAGTAAGGGACGATCTGCATCCATCGGCATCTTATTCTTGGATTCTGATTGTATTTTATCTAAAAATATAACTATGCATTCAGTCATAATGTGATTTTTGAATGTCAATTAAGAACTGTTCTCTTTCAAAAATCTGTGTGAACGGTGATAAAATGATAAATATTGATCTCTCATTCATTGTGATTGTTTTTAATCATTTGTATTGCAATGCCTTAAATATTAATTCAATATATCCAACCCTTTGGTGGAATTGTAGTGTTTTTATTGTCCTCAAATTTAAACTTCTAAAAAACCTTTGCAAGCTGTTGAAGGTTCTCCTTCCTTTTCCCATATAAGCTGTATGGCTTTTGAGAAAAACACTTTATGAACAGCGGCACTTGTCCTCTACACATTTGCAGTTCTGTTGAAACTAAAACTTAAATGTTCATAATAGTAGTGGTGGAAATTAAGTTATTTCTACAAAAACATGCTAGGCTTGATTATGAAGTTTAAAAGACAAAAGAAAAGTAGCATGTATCCTACGTGACAATAGATTCAAAATCTAAAGGTGTCAGACCTTATCCTAAAAAAAAGAGTTCACAAAATCTGTAGGGTTTAGAACAGCAAGATTAATATCCATTAAAAGCTTTGTTATCCACACTTGATTATCATGAACACTCAGTTAACTGGCACTGCCCAGAGAGCGAGCTCCTCCCTCTCAGCCACAATACCCTTGCTTCTTAGGGCATGGGCTGCACTCCCACCTCTCCAGCTGGCCAGCTTGATGCCTTTTTGCCATTCTGGGCTTCCGAAAGTTGGCACTGCCAGCTCCCTTCAGCCTGTCTCATGCTGTTAAGAGCGAGCCCTGTTGGGGGAGTATGGGGCAGCTCCCCCACATGTCTGCCTGTTGCCTAGGATGGCTTCATTGATTGGAGGGAGGGGTCCTACCAAGCATGAGGGTGGTCTCTGTGGCAGTCCCAATGGGGCTGGGTTTGGTCGATGGAGATTCCTTGGGGCAGAACAGAAAGCTTGGTTATTTGGCACATTTGATTAACTGGTGACTGCTTTTCCCCATGAGTGCCAGATAACAAAGCTTATACTGTACCAAAGATCAGAATTAAAGCAGTATAAAGTAAAACAGGAAACTCCCACATAATGAGAATCTTTGCTGCATTGTGTCATTTTTGAAAAGCGTTATAAAGCCAGTCAAAAGGTCACCAGTCAACCACATATGAATTTAAATGCCAAGTGTCTTTCAAAGGAGCTAAGTTTTAAGATTCCCTTGAAAGGCCAGCACATAGGGGGACAGCACAATCTCAGAGGGAAGTAAATGGGGGGGGGGCAGTTGTAAAAAAAATGTGGTTGTTTGCCAGCATTACCTCTGAGAAGGCAGATTCCTGCAGCAGGGTTCTAGATGATAATATCTGGGCACATTCATCTAGATATTTGGATACTTTGGAACCTAAAGGCCTGTGAAGGTCAAAACCAGCTGGACTACGAAAAAGTGGAGGGGGGGAGCTACCCACCCCTTGAAAATGGCAAATAAGATTTAAAAGCATCAGAGGGGGCAGAAAGTGGTGGCATTTGAGCGGAAGGCTGGTTTCAATCAGTATAATGCCAGACTGTTAAGGCGGCAAAGTGAATAAGCTTCTAAAGACTTAAGCAAACAATATCTTATCGTGCTGAAAAGATGGCGGCGAAAGCGAAGATTCAACAAGGAACTGCCAGCTCAACACGTCCGGTTTCCAAACCGGAAGTGAACTTTGACTTTTCAGGCATGCTGGATACTGCATTGCGACCTCTGGTGGCATAGATGACTAACATCAGCAAGACCTTGGAGTCTTTACAAAAACAGCTAAAAGAATCCAATAAAAGAACAGAGGAAGTTGAAAACAAGACTAAAGCAATTGACCAAAGACTGAAACTTGTGGGAAAAGAAAAATCTTCAGATAAAACTCAACTTTTGCAGCTATAAATGGAAAAATCTTCATACGTGTTGAGATTTCAAGGTGTGCCAGAAGACAAATCCAAGAATCTGAAAGAAATCCTCAGTGAAGTGCTTGCACCAGTGACAGGCATCAAGGCGGAAGTACTACAAAGCGAAATGGATATGATCTATCGTCCATATTCAGAATTTATTAAGAAAAAAACATGCCTGGTGAAATATATGTCAGATTCTCTAAGAGATCTATAAGAGATGCAATATTGAAAGCAACATCTGGGACTATACTGAAAATTAAAGAAGAGGACATCAGAATATTGAAAGACATTCCATTTGAGATAAGGAAGAGGAGAAAACAATACAAGAATGTAACCACTTATTTACACGAAAATTCCACTACCTACGGATGGATACTACCTGAAGTCTTTATGTTCAACTGCAAAGGCAAAAAAAGAAAAGATTGACTCTTTTACTAAAGCGAAGCAGTTTTTGGAGAGATTTCAAGAACCCAAAAAAGATACAAAGAACACAGAGGAGGAAGAAGAAGGAGCACTGGACAGTCAGCATGGCTTGGAAAGCCACAAAACGTCTGTAGATGGCAGTTCAGAAATAGAATCTGAATCAGAATTGGGAGTGGCAGTACCCAAACCACCCCGGGACGATAAAAGCAAGAAGAGAGGAAAGAAAGGCAGAAAATAACTTAAACTTTAGAAGAAATGTTTATATTACATTGCATAATCTTGCATTGTCAATAATTTTAATGTTTTGCATATTGAAACAGTAGAATGGAATTTTTATTCTTAACCTGTATAAGAGAAAAGCTTTTAAAATAATAACTACTATCATATATGGTCATTGTATAGATGTAATTTTAGTTAGTGTGTAGTTTTTGTAGGAGTTATATAGAAAATAAAAATTTAAAATTTAAAAAGAAACCCAGCTGGACTACAACTGGCCTGCAGCCTGGTTATTCTGCAGCCTATTTATCCAGTGAAACTATGCTGCTTATGATTTTGAGGAGTATAACTAGGGTTGCCAAGTCTGAATTTCGCCACAGCGGGGGACTCCCGACTGGCGGCTGGAGCGCGAAGCATGCGCGTGCGCCGCATCCACGTCACTTAGAAGTGGCTGGGGGGGGGGGGGGGGGGGCCCCCAGGGTATAGAGTTTTCCCTCGGATGACCATGGCCCCGCCCCCAGTGTGCCCGGCGTGGTCGCGTCACTTCCGGGTGACGTGCACGTTGGGGTGGGGTTCCCCCCGGGGCCCGATCCATCGGCGGCGGGGAACGGCCTCTGGGGCGGGGGTTTCCCCGCCCCCCGGGGGGACTTGGCAAGCCTAAGTATAACCCTATCCCAATGGCCTTCATTTCCAATCCATAAGCACTTGTCTCTTGTCTAGATTATGCTTCAGTTTTTTTTAATTTTTTATTCTTTCACACTTGAGTTAGGGTAGCTACTAGTTCTCTAGAATTAGATTGTAAGGCCAGATGGATTGGATTTTGTAAGCATGTTAATGGTACCTCACTCCCAGTCTCCCCTAGCAGTTTTCAGTAGATGATAACCAGCGTGGGTTACTAAAGAGAGTCCTGAGATACCCCATGGGCTAGAGACCATGCACTAGAGATCAGAATCATCAAATGCTGAAGGATGACCATGGCATCAAAAGCTGATGAGCAGTCCAGGTTAACCAGCAAGGAGAGACTTCCTGTTGGCAGTGTGTGTTTTTTATATAGACATGGTTGATTTTAGTATTAGATGATCTCAATAAACCTAAATAAAAAAATCAAAGCCAAAATTTTTGTTTAAATGTATCTTGACTTTTCCCTTCTGTTGTTTGAATTTCTGTTGTCAAAATTTATTAGTAAAATCTCTGTAAAACTATATTGAATTTGTAACTAACAATTCAAATTGGTAGTTTCTGAGGAGGTAGCTGGGACATCTTTTACCACATCTTGATAGTCTTCATTCTTTTCCAGTAAAAATCCAAAGAAGGAAAACTTGCAAGGATTTTGGAGGCAACTGGGGACAAATCTGGGGGGTTCTGTCCCATTTGTAATACACAGGATGCCACTTGTTGCTTTCAGAGGCACAGATAGCAACCAAGTTCCAGACTGCATTTCCAGTGCACTCCTGTGCAGAATTACTCCACTCTAAACCTGTAGATTTCAGTCAGCCTTAGACTGAAATGATTCTGCATAGGACTGTACTGTTAGGTGAGTGCAAATTTCTATAATTTTGAAGTACACATTTTAATATAGCATCTTAGTATTGAAAAGCTTAAAGAGATCTCTCAGAGCAACCTTCTCTCTTGGAAAAGAAGATATATCCCAAATGCTGTGATTTATATTTATATAGCAGGAAAGTTTTGTATAAGTGAAGTTTCAGAGAGACAAAATGAAACACTTTCCTTTGGGGCTGTCCCTTTGCCCTTCAACTGCCGAGAAGTCTGGAATAATAGCCTCAATTGTCATCTAGTGGTTTTTTTCCCCATCCCAGGAAGGATTTGCAGATGCAGCTGAGTTCTTAACCTTGCCCAGGTTTTGATTTGATTTTTTGGGGGTGGCGGGGGTGTGTGGATTTGCATCTAGAGGAGCCAGATCTATTAAGGCTGATGTCTAGAAGCAGTTTCCATAGTGCTCCTGTCTGGTGTTTTCTTACTGATTCCAAAAGATGTTGAGGATAATTTGATTTAATGAAATTTCAGCCCTGTATTTGGGTATACACATTAGGGTATTTAATATTTGATTTTTAATTGCCACAGCAAACAAAATGTCAAGTCCAAAAATAGTAGTGAACAATCCATTATAATAAAACAGAAGTTTTATCTGTTAAGTGGAAAAGAAAAAAAGGAAATATGTTTGCTGTTGTCATTGTGTACACACACAGAGAGAGTAATTTAAACACAGACATACACAATCTTAGGAGCCTGTAATACTAAAAATGTAGTCAGATAAGTTGTGAATCCCTATAGATACCTTGGTTAGAGAAAATAGTTGTTAAAACTACAGATACCTTGATTTGAGTCCGATGGCACTGTAGAGACCAAAATGATTTTTCGGTATTATTATTCTGAATCGCCCCATCCCTGAGTACACAGGGCTCTGGGCGATTTACAACAGGTTAAAAACAACAGGCTTTGCCTCTCAAAAGCTCATGCCTTGAAAGACTTGTTGGTCTCTAAGGTGCTACTGGACTCTAATGTAATGGTTGTACTGCAGACCAACATTGTTACCCTCTTACTATCGTTATAGGTACCTTGGTTAGAAAAGATAATTCTGTTAAAGACCAGCATTTCCTCAAATTGCTTTGGCTGATGTTACCTGTATTTTTATTTTGCAAGCCAACTGGTTGTCCGGCTGACTGACTTTACTCTGACTTTAAAACGTTGACTTAGTGTTACTAGCACTTTATGATAGCTCGGATTTTTAGGACTGTTTTAGAATTGTTATTTATGTGTTTGGCTTTTATGTAAGCCACCCTGAGCCTGCTCCGGCGGGGAGGGCGGGATATGAATTGAATAAATAAACAAATAGTATTGGACTGAACAAGGAATTATGCTACCTAATCAGTTCCACATCCTTATGGAATCCCTTATTTTTAATGAAATGTTGGGATCCTGTGATCTATGAATGGAAAGCACCAATAATTGTGAAAGTTTCTTCCAGCCTCCTTCCTCCAGCAGTCCAATCTGACATGGGTAAAGCTGGTTCCCAGAGTTCTTTTGTAGAAATTTTGAGTTAATTCCTGTACTGTTATCCATGTCGGGAGGGCTGCTGGGAAAGGGATTCAATCACTGTTCCTGTAGAGTCGGCTTACCTATTGAGTAAAGTGGGTTTAGCTTCTGAGTCAATGTGCATAGAACTGGTTGCTCAGTGCCCTGAAAATCCCATTAGCAGGGCATGATATTTGCCAGGTGAAACTGGCCTGAATCCAGACAACAGGGGTGCCTCTCAGGAAAAGATCTTTCCCACCCTCTCCTTCTTCCTGCAGCCCTGTGTTTCTTTAAAAAGGTTGCAGAGATATTCCAATGTTCCAAATCTGCTCCAGTGGGTTCAGAGAACATAATGACATTTGTAAACATATTCTGCCAAGTACTCAGTTATTCTACTCTAGTGTCTTCTCACTTATGCAATGCCATTTTCCGTCCAGATGTTTCCACTGAGTATCCTTCATCAACAGCAGTTTTCTCCATCAGAACAAAACATGAACAACAACACTCAGCAAGAGCTGACCTAAACAGCACACCTATTTTTCTCTGTTTTCTCTAAATGGTAATTCACAGGGTGGATGCTGAATCAGTGAATGAATTGTGAAGGGTACAGTTTTCCGCTTTATCCAGACTACAAAGTGTGTCCAGTTTTCTCTGTTTCGGGTGCTCTGTGCTTGAAACACCTATTAATGAGAAAGAAGATGGCATATGAATATGCTAAGGAAAAGCTGTCATTTGTGGGTAGCAACTGTAGTGCCAAGCTAACTTGGCGTGTGTAATAAAATGTGACCACTTAATTAGGCATGCTGAACAGTCATTTTTGCAGCAGTGAAGTCACTTGGGTAACATTGCCACATACCCACGGATGATCCAGCTATTGGTATTAAGTCTTGATGAGACAGCTGGAGGCATTATTTGTTGGTTTGTTTATTTCATTTGTGACATGATATTCCTCCAAGAAATTCAGGATGGTGCTCATGGGATTTCCCCCCTGTTTTATCCTAGCAACCGTCCTATAAAATAAACCCTAATTTCAGAGATATTGATAGCTTTCTGGGATGAATGCAGCAGACAGCTCCATGTAGAAATTGTGATACTACAGCTACATAATGCTTTCATTGAGATTTTTTTTAGTAGTAGTAGATGTCTCATTAAACATCAAGGAAAGCTCCTTGTGGTGATTTCCAGTATTCTTTGCTCCACTTTAAAGGGTTAGCGGTTCTTCACATGGACTGTCATGTTTGTATCAGAGCTTCCAGAAACTCACTAGTGCTGCTTTATGAATTCAATCTGCAAGGTCTAGGTCACAGTTCAAATAATTGATTAACCAAGAAAAAAAAAAGTCTTTCCCCATTCTGAATTGTATGTATTTTCCAAACAAGCATACATAGTTGCTGTGGCCATGAAGCTCATGTCTCTTCCATTGTCAACTTGTACTTATTTTGAGACGAGAGACAGATTTCTGGTTGGTTGTCCGTGCATATGCAAGGATACTAAGCAAGATCACTTCCAGTGCAGTCCTGTATGGAGTTACTCTGGTCTGAGACTGTTGTATTTAAGCTCACAGTATTGCTCACAGTATAAAACCAAGGGTTGAAATCCTATGCATGCTTATTTGGAAGTGAGGCCCATTAAACAAAATAGGACGTATCTGAGTAAACATGAGGTTGGATCCAGATTACATTTTCCACTAGTAGAGGGGGTGGGGTAATTCTCATTAATTCTCCCTTCCTGCTGCAGACCTCTTAATCTGCCTCTCATGCTGTTCTCCCCCAGGAGCAGCATTTTGTGGGAGATCAGCGGGCAGCTGTGAGAGGAGAGAAGCAGGGACATTCTGTTCCTTTGGCAGAGAAGGGCTTTGCATGAGCAGAGAATATCATGTGGACCCTTTTTAGGAGCAATCTGTAAGTCACCTGCACTTTTCATAACCAAGGGTTTAGTTACTGGGGAAAACACTGTTTCACCATGTGATAAAAAATATGTACGGCCATGCTGTTTGGTTGGTAGCATCATAAATAATAATTTAAAACTGGATACATTATAGAGCTCAAGGAGCTGGAAAAGTAAAATAGTAATACGTGACCACCCTATTATGGGCTGTATGGATGATCTTGTGGCCATATTGTTAAGCCTGGACCCCTCCTCCTTCGGAAGGACTAGTCTGATACCTTGGAAAAGATGATGGCAGGCAGCCTTCTTTCTTAGCATCTCACAGGGTCACCCACTCTAGAGTCCTCCCTGGTCTGCAAATAGTATCAAAATAGGTCTTGTAGTCACATGGAATGTGTGCCATCATATATTGACCAGATGCTTGTCTGGAAAACTGATCCCAAGGGTGCATTGTGAAAAGGTCTGATTTCTGGCAACTCCCTTCCCTCTTTAAATCGATCAGTGTCAAAGATTGATTTCTCAGAAAGGGCAGTAAATCTAACCAATTCCCTGCCTTGCCTGACCTTGCCCTACCTGGCCATCCTAAGTAAATACCTAGTAAAAACCATTTTAATCCCATAATCCTTTGTGTAACATAAGAACATAAGAACATAAGAGATGCCAATGTTGGATCAGGCCAAAGGCCCATCCAGTCCAACACTCTGTATCCCACAGTGGCCAGAAATACCAGGTGCCATCAGGAGGTCCACCAGTGGGGCCAGGACATTAGAAGCCCTCCCACTGTTGACCCCCCCCCAAGCACCAAGATGACAGAGCAAAAGTTGTCTTGTCCTGACAATTAGATGTCACTAAACACTATAGAAATTTCACATGAACATTACATTGCACTTGCAATTCCTGGGAATGTTATGAAGCTTCCTTGCTCAGACAACATTGTTTCACTATACCCATCACAGCTTTATCCTAGGAGCAATCATGTCATGCTCCAAGGGGTATAACCAGACACACACTGGGTGCGTTCAGATGTGTCATTTGATCTGGAGTCGTGCCAGTTCAGAAACGGATTTTATACCCGCGATCACACGGTCAACATCAGCCTCCTGTCCCCAGCCATCGCTTTCCAGCTCAAATCCCCTTTAAACAGGAGTATTTTGATACCAGGTCCCCAAGTGTTTTTTTCCTGATTCGCTGGTTCCAGCCGCATTTCCCCCCTGTGTGATCACTCCTCCGGTATCGAGCCACTTCCGATTTAAACCCCCTCCCCGCTCGAAAGCTGCCCGAGGCAAAATTTTGTCAATATTTCTAGTATGACACAGCCTTTGGTGAGGCAAAAAACCTGCAAAACCTATCCTACTCTCAGGGTTTTACTGATTAAATTGATCCTTGTTTGACCCTTTTGCCAACTGGAAACCATTCTGTTTCTCCATATTCTGTCTTAACAGTAGCTTCTTGTCTAGAATACAGTTTGCACATCAAAACATTAATTGTGGCACACACATTTCTGAAACACACACTGATTTTCTTCTGAAATTCTCTCCTATGCTCCGGTAACCAACATAAATTTTCAGTATAATCTCTAGTGCCTCTTCTTTTTCAACTTGAACATCTGGCATTTCTTGTTCCATAAATGCTAATGCAATGGTCTGGTGGTTGCTGCAGTTGTTGATAGCTCAGAATTGGAATGTAAACTGCACATTTCCAGTCTGTGGGCCATTGATTTGTTTTCCATATTTGTGGGCATATTCTTGTTAAGATTTTCATAGAATCATAACATCACAGAGTTGGAAGGGGCCATACAGGCCATCTAGTCCAACCCTCTGCTCAATGCAGGATCAGCTTAGAGCATCCTTGACAAATGTTTGTCCAGCCTCTCCTTAAAGGCTGCCAGTGAGGGGGAGCTCACCACCTCCCTAGGCAGTTGATTCCACTGTTGAACAACTCTTACTGTAAAAACGTTTTCCCTAATATCCAACCAGTACCTTCTCACCCTTAATTTAAACCCATTATTACGAGTCCTATACCCTGCAGCCAACAGAAACAGCTCCCTGCCCCCCTCTAAGTGACAGCCCTTCAGATACTTAAAAAGAACAAAGAGAACAATCCCGTCTCCGTCCCCCCCCTCCCCTTCTCCAGACTAAACTTTCCCAAGTCCCTCAGCCTTTCCTCATAGGGCTTGCTCCCTCATTTTTATGGACTCTGTTTCTGTGCTCTGGAAAGCTTTGTTGATATTCCATCTACTCCTGGTGATTTGATTCTCCCAATTGCTATCAGTGGTACAGTCCCAGAAGGTGTGTACAAATGCTCTTTGTTTGATTCGATGGTAGGAGCTAATTGTTACCTACCACCCAGTAATGTTTTGAGGATAAATGAGATGTTGCCATCTACTATAGTTCAGCCATCTTGAGAGGGAGAGACTTTTACCTGTTAGAATTTGGTGGTTTCTGTTCAAGATAGATTTTCTAATACAGCAGTAGTCTACCAAATTGAGAGTATCCTCATAGTTCTGTTTGAAGCTTTTTTCCTTTTTATAAAGCACATTGATATTTTTGTTGAGACATACTGCCTTTCCAAAACGACTTAATTATTAGCATGGCTCAGGCTTACTAAACCAGACATCACAAAATATGTTTTATTCGTCTATTGTTAAGTGCATTTATGCATGCCTGATTTATTGCTACATGTGGGTGGATGGCACACTGTCTGGTTCTGCTTCTAGCAAAAATTGGAACAAAAGATGGCAATTTACTGTATCTAATTCAGTAATTATGGCTCCTGCGCGGATTGCCAAATGTGCACAACAGAGTGAGCTATAGATAGCTCTTAGGGTTCTGCTTACCCAGGGGATCCCCGAGGTTTACAAAAAACAAAAACTAAAAGAAAATGTAAAGCATGGGTTGAATCAAAAGGTCTTCCACTAAGAATTCCTTCTGTTAATAGAAGATTAGTTCCTTGCTTCCCATGCTAGGATTCCTTTCCAGTCTTACTCACTGGGCCTAATTACTGTATATAGTAAATTCCATCTCCTCCTTCATAGCAGCCTTTCAAAATGAAAAGACTTTCCCTTTCTAGCATGGGTGGGAAGGTGACCTGCCAACTGAAATCTTACGAAATATTGTTTAAACCTTGCAGTTTATTGTTCCTTTGTATGTAAAGAATCTAGTTTATACCAATTAAACCTGTACCCTGACCCAAGGTCCCGTATTATCACCATGACCGAACTCCAGTTATCCACAGTTTCTTTGATACAGGCCTTCCTAACCATCCTTTTGGGTTGCTGTATATGGCCATGGCTTCTCATAGTCACGATAGTCTGTCTGAAGTTCAGAAGTACTTAACAAGTTTAGCTACTATAGGTATTTATTTATATTTATTATTTATTTATTTCTATTTGTATCCCGCCTTGCCAGGCACGCTGGCTCAAGGCGGGTAACAAAGTTAAAATAATGTAAACAATACAGAGTTAAAACAATTAATAAATACAATACCAAGTTAAAACAGCAACAGTTTACAAGTAAAACCTACAGATGATGGCAGTAATCTAAATCACACCCAATGATAGGAGTAGCATCCAGTGAGGTCTCAGTCCAGAAGATGTTCTAGATTTTGGGCCAGAATTTGTTCCAGGGCACATTCATCAGTGGCAGCTCCTAATCAAAAGCCTGGTGGAAGAGCTCTGTTTTATGGGCCCTGCGGAACTGTAAAAGGTCCCGCAGGGCCCTGATGTCCTCTGGGAGCTCATTCCACCAGTATGGGGCCGCCACTGAGAAAGCCCTGGTGATATTCAGCCTGGCTTCTTTTGGAACAGGGAGGGTCAAACGATGTTGCGACCCTGACCTCAGTGCTCTCTGGGGCACATATGGGGAAAGGCGGTCCCTCAAGTAGGCAGGCCCCTGACCATATAGTGCTTTAAAGGTTAAAACCAGCACCTTGAACCGAATCCGGTATGCTATAGGCAGCCAGTGCAGTGTCCTCAACACAGGCTGGATGTGGTCCCGTATAGAGAGACCCATCAACAGCCTGGCTGCAGCATTCTGCACTAGCTGCAGCCTCTGGATCTGGGACAAGGGCAGCCCTATGTAGAGAGCGTTGCAGTAGTCTAATCTCGAGGTGACCATTGCATAGATCACTGTTGCTAGGTCACTGTGTTCGAGGAAGGGAACCAACTGCCTAATCAGCCGTAAGTGGAAAAAGGCTGCCTTGGCAGTGGCTGCTACCTGGGCCTCCATTGTTAAGGAAGCATCCAGGAGCACTCCCAGACTCCTGACCCTCGGCGCTGGCACCAGTGGTGCCCCACCAAAGGTCGGTAGTGGGATCCTTACCCCCGACCTGCTCCGACTCAAGCACAGGACCTCCGTCTTCGTTGGATTCAATTTCAATCGACTCAGTCTAAGGCAGCCCACCACATCCTGAAGCGCCCGCTCCAGGTCATCTGGGTTGGAGTTGGACTGGCCGCCCAACAACAGATGTAGCTGGCTGTCATCAGCATAGTGATGACACCCCAGCCCGACCCTCCGGGCAATCTGGGCAAGGGGGTGCATGTAGATGTTAAACATCGGGGATAGCACCGCCTTTTGAGGCACCCCACACAACAGTAGGTGCCTCTGGGATGTCTGCTCCCCAACGCCACCCTCTGTCCCCAACCTTGGAGAAAGGAGACAAGCCATTGCAAGGCAAGCCCTTGGATTCCAGTGTCGGTGAGGCGGTGGATCAGTAACTGGTGGTCAGTGGTGTCAAACGCCACCGACAGATCCAACAACAGCAGTACCACTGTACCGCCTCAATCCAGATGCCTTCGGAGGTTGTCTGTGAGAGAGACCCGTGCCGTCTCCGTCCCATGACCCGGCTGGAAGCCAGACTGGAACAGACTGTGTGACAGAGTGTTGGACTGGATGAGCCTTTGGCCTGATCCAACATTGGCGTCTCTTATGTTCTTATGGGTCCAGCATGGAAGTGTCATCCATAAAGCTCTGCAACTGAATTGCCGCAGCTCTCTCCAGTACTTTGTCCAAATAGGGCAAATTGGAAACAGGCAAAAAATGAATATTATAGAAATATTTTTTTAAAAAATAACATGTAGTTGCTATAACTCTCACGATAATAAACTCGTAAGAGCTGTCTAGCTTCCTTGTGAAGTCTTCAGCTGTTCAGAACTGACAGCTCAATGTCAGACCCAAGGGAAGGCCAGGATGTCATGCCATAGGGACCAGTCAGGAAACAAGTATGGGCCATGCATGTTGCAATCTGAAATGCAAATTAACAGGTTTGAATTGCAAGAGATGTAGGGTCAGCAATGGCCTTCCCTTTTCTTCCCCCCCAATTGAATAACACAGCCAGTAGTTTGCAAAAGTGTGCATATGAGTAATGCCCACAATGATTTGCTGTTATCTTCCCAACAGAGCTATCCAACTACGTCACTTTTAATGGAACTGACATTTTACCTTCGTGGTTTAATATCTGTTTCCCAGAAACATCTGAAGACCTTAAGTACCCTGTTTGCCTTGCACTGAGATTGGAACAAGAAAGAAGCAATTATCTCCTGGCCTTTGTTTTATATATGCTCCTTCATGTTGGGAGTTGGAGGACACAGCAAATTAAGCATTCTTTCAAGAATGAAATAGCTTCCTACCTTCTTGTAATCTGCTCTGGATTAGTTTTTGAATTATTGGAAAGTAGCAATCTAAAATTATGTCATAGGACAAAGGGAAAAATTAAGTATGTAGTTTGTTTACTTGCTCCTAAGCCCAGTTCTTAACTGCTGCAATATGTTATGCTATGTTCAGTATATGTGATTAAACTAAACATCATCATTATTGTTTGCACACAGGGAGTCCCATTAGAAATCAAATGCTTAGAGCTAACTCTGTCATCTGAAATGGCTTTTAAAATCGGAGCTCAGCTCACATAGTAGTAGCAGTAGAAGTAGTAATAACAATACTTCTGCCATAAAAGGTAAAGGTAAAGGTTCCCTTGCTCGAAAGCCAGTCGAATCCGACTCTAGGGTTACGGTGCTCATCTCCGTTTCAAAGCCGAAGAGCCAGTGCTGTCCGAAGACGTTTCCGTGGTCATGTGGCCGGCATGACTAAACACCAAGGCGCACGGAACGCTGTTACCTTCCCACCGAAGTGGTACCTATTTATCTACTTGCAATTTCTTGCTTTCGAACTGCTAGGTTGGCAGGAGCTGGAACTAGAGACGGGAGCTCACCCCGTCTTACGGCACCCGGGTCTTGAACTGCTGAACTACTGACCTTCCACAGCCTGCAGTTCAGCGTCTTAACCACTTGAGCCACCGCAGCTCCACTTCTGCCATACTTTGATACTAATCCTGACCTCAGTTTCACACAAAGGGAGGGAAGTCATTCAAGAATGATTTTTCTTTCTTGTGCACTGTATGTCAGAACCACATGGATCATATATGGCTTTTCTTTTACCTCTGAGACTTGGGTTCAAATCCTCACCTACTTCAGAGGGTTGTGAGAAAAAAATGGGGATAAATATCATATATGCCATCCTGAGGAGGAAGCTCATGATAAAAATGTATAGATAAATTTGTTGCAACACCAAATTTGTTTTAGTTTATTAGCTTCAGGAGCCCAGAAAAGAAATAGGTCTTCATGATAGATAGTTCAATTAAAATGTTGACTCCATGTATAAAGTTTGAGTCCAGTGGCACCTGTAAGGCAAACAAAGTTTAATTCTAGGTAGAAGCACACAAAAGCTTCTACCCAGAATTAAACTTTGTTGGTCTTAAGGGTGCCACTGGACACACCTTTCGTTCTATTGCTTCAGACCAGCACAACTACTCCGCTGAATCTAACTCTATGTATGACAATGATGAAAAGGGCAAATTCTGTGCTAGGGATTACTAACGAAGGGGAGTGAAAACTATAGAAACTATGGAAATGGACTTGTAGTATTATTGTATAGATCCATGGGGCAACTGCACTTGGAGTACTGTTTCAGTACTGGGGGTTAGAGCACCTTTCCTGTTAGGAAAGGCAAGCATTTGGGGGCTTTCAGTTTAGAAAAAGACAACTAAGAGGAAATATTATAAAATTATGTCTAGTATTGCAAAATTGATTAGGCATACATCCCTTCTTCTAATGCTAAGTATTGGGGAACCTAAACAAAATAAGACTTTGTCCATACAGAGCATGGAATTCAATGCCCTAAGACGTAGTGCTAGCCATAGTAGTAGGTTGCTTTAAAAGGGCATTAGACAAACTTGCTGATGTATCAATGGATATTAGCCATATTAGTTAAATATTCATACAGTGTACCCGTGAACACCAGTTACTGAAGGCCTCTGGCTCCAGTGCACTGCTGTAGGCTTTCTGATGGTAAGCATGATGCTGTATTAGATGAATAGTAATCCTGTCTAATCTATTTTTGGGTCATGTTACATAGTTGTTCAAGGTTAAAGATCCACTTCCTGTGTTACACATCTGCAAGCCTATGGAGTAGAGAGAGAACTTTTTCTCCCTCTCCCAAAATACTGGAACTTAAGGGCATCTAAGGAAGTTGATGGCCAGTGGATTCAGGACAGACAAAAGGAAATACTTCTTTACACAACACCTGTTAAAATATGGAGTTTGCTTCCAGAGGATGTAGTGATAGCCGCAAGCACAGATGGCTTTAAAAGGGGATTAGACAGATTCATGGAGAATAGGTTTGTGAGTGGCTACTAGCCATAGTGACTAAAGGGAATCTCTGTGTTCAGAGGCAGTAAACTTCTAGATCCCAGGGCCGGGAGGCGATATCAGGGAAAGTCCTCAGCCTCTATGCCCTGTTGTTGGCCTTCCATGGTAATGGATTGGCCGCTGTGTGAGACAGGATGTTGGACCAGATGGACCACTGGTCCGATCCAGCAGGACTCTTCTTATGTTCTTATGTTTCCCATTGAATGCATGTGTAACAGGAACTCTGAGGAGAGTTCCTGTATGACAAAAGTATATTTTGAAAATTCTATTTGTCACATCGCTCTTTAAATGTTTATTGTATATCTGAAAAGAATAACAGGTAAAGAGACCCAAAGATAGGTCTCTGAGAGCCTGAGATGCAGCTTCAGCAAGAAAACAATTGGGAAGGAAACAGATAATAAATGGAAGCACTGTAAAAACAAATAGATGCTTAAAATATCATTGTGGATACCAGGCAGCCCCTGACTTTTAAAGAATGCATTAGGAATATTTAAGGCTCAGTAACACAGAAGGACCCACTTGGATTTTAATTAATATTTTAACTATTTCACTGTAGGCATTGTTGTGGATTCAGTCATACTGGTCTTTTTGTGTGTGAAATGAGGGTTCACTCTGCGCTGTAGGTGTTCTCTGAGTTTGGACCAGAAATCTAGTTGCTTTGACGTGGGAATTCAGGGGCTCGCCCTTCAATGGCTTGTCTCTTTTCTCCAAGGCTGGGGACAGAGGGTGGAATTAGGGGAGCAGCGGTCTCGGAGACACCAGCTTGAATATGGAGTGCCTCAGGGGGCAGTGCTCTCCCCGATGCTATCTAACATATATATGTGCCCCCTCGCCCAGATTGTATGGAGGTATGGGCTTGGGTGTCATCAATATGCCAATGACACCCAGCTCTATCTGATGTTGGGCGGTTAGTCAGACTCCGATCCAGAAGATCTTCACCGGGCGTTGCAGGCCGTATCTGGATGGCTCAGGCTGAGTCGGCTGAAGCTGAACCCGGCGAAGACGGAGGTCCTGTGCCTGGGTCGGAACGGTACGGGATTGGGGCTCCTGCTCCCGGCCTTCGATGGGGCGCCTTTGCTGCCAGCTTCAGAGGTTAGGAGCTTGGGAGTGCTCCTGTACCCCACCTTAACGATGGAGGCCCGGGTGGCAGCGACTGCCAAAGCAGCCTTCTACCATCTTCGGCTGGTGCGGCAGTTGGTCCCCTTCCTTAGCTGCAAAGACCTGGCCACAGTGATCCATGCGACGGTTACCTCAAGGCTAGACTACTGCAACGCTCTCTACATGGGGCTGCCTTTGTCGCAAATTCGGAGGCTGCAGCTGGTGCAGAATGCGGCGGCCAGGCTGGTTGCTGGTGCCTCTAAATGGGACCACATTCAGCCTGTGCTGAAAGCGCTGCACTGGCTGCCTATAGCATTCTGGATTCGATTCAAAGTGCTGTTGCTTACCTTTAAAGCCCTACATGGCCAGGGTCCGGCATACCTGAGGGACCGCCTTTCCCCATATAGGCCCCAAAGAGCACTTCGGTCGGGGTCACAACACCGCCTAGTGACCCCGGGCCCTAAAGAGGCCAGGCTTGCTGCCACAAGGGCCAGGTCTTTCTTGGTGGCGGCTCCTTTCTGGTTGAATGAGCTCCCGAAGGGGATTAGGGCCCTGCGGGACCTGTTACAGTTCTGCAGGGCCTGTAAGACGGAGCTCTTCTGCCAGGCTTTTGAATAGGAGCCGCCACCACCGCCACCACCAACGGGTGACTGCAAAGCAATACCGCTGGGTTAGGCTGACTGGCCATTTGAACATCAGGGCCATAGCATCCTCATCTTTGACTCAATGTGATGTACAATAGGGAGCGAGTATGTGAGTCGCGATAGATCCTTGGGAGTAGCCCACTGTAATTAATTGTTTTAACTGTATTTTATTGCACTGTGTGCCCTAATTGTGTAACTGTGGTGTCGTCTTACATCTATGTCCTGTAAGCCGCCCTGAGCCCGTGTGTGGGGAGGGCGGGATATAAATACAATTAAATAAATAAATAAATAATTTTTTCCGTTTGGTTTTTTCCTGCCCACATCCTCAAACTATATAAAGGATGGGATGGCTTGGGAAAGTCATAATATATGTCCACGTGTGTAGTTGTCTTTCTAGCTTGTTGTGTGGATTAAATTTATAAATGAGAGAGAATTTTAGATTTTCTGTTGATAGATGAATTCCCAAAGTCATTCTCTTGTTCTGGGATCCATAAATGTCTCGATTCTCAGGGGCTCTGTTGTTTTACTGCTCAGTCAGTGGTCTTTTTATTACACTGAATAATTAGATTTGTATGCAAACAATGACATTTTGTTCTAAGTCCTTCATTGGATGCACTTGGCTGCCATGTTAGACATCTCAAGCTCAGTTTGGAGAGCAACCAACTCGTCCAGCCTTACATAAATACATCAGATAGAGGCAGTTCAAATCTTTGCATCTTTGACGCTGTGGAGGATATGTGCTTATTCCATTGCTTTATAAGCAAGTTATATTTCCAATCAGCTTCTTGGGTTTATCAGCTTTCATACATTCTGGCCGACTGTGTCTCATTTCTGCTAAAAATAATCGTCAATTTTAATTTTAGATATTTGCTTTGTAGCATTGTTCATATAATATAATTACTGGTATATTTGCTCAAGGTTGTACAAATGTTCATTGGGAGATGTTCAAGGGTCTTCCATGCTGAACAGAAGCTCTTTAGTCCATTGTATACAGAAGCATCTTTCCTCCTCTCCTCGGTGTTCTCTTTTGTATTTGACATTCTAACAAAGCTTATACAACAATGTGACTTTCAATACAGCAAACTGATCTTTTGGGAGTTTTTAATTACAGTTTTTGTGTTATATTTATTTTTGCTCTTTTTTAAAGTGGATATGATCATATCCTATGAATTTGATCTCTGCCTGCAAGTTAAAGTTAAACAGGCAAACGGTGTATTCATTATATTTAATTCTCAATATGACCCTACCTGTGGATACTTAAATCCAGAAGCTGGGGCCATGGACAAGGCTGATATTTCTATAGACGTGAGAAAAGCATTAGATTTGCAGAAAAATCTGAAATCTAAACAAAAGATTAAATTGGGGGCTAATGATAAAGAGTGCCTGTACCTTTAAGAAGAAGTGGCTGTTGCTAGGCAACCACTAGAGTATTGTCAGCCTGCACAAATCTTGGTTTCTGTCAGTAAAAGGCAGGGTAGAGGGGGAAGGGCACTTTCCAAGCCTGTTTGGCCTGTGAGGGTGGACTCATTGAGGCAGTAACCACCAGGCAACTTGCTACCACACAACTTGCATGGCTTAACCGGTCCTAGTTGTTTGCTGCTAGTCAACAGCAGCTACCCCACAAAAACAGTGTGGTATAGTGGTTAGAGTTTTAGATTAGGATTTGCAAGATCCAGGTTTGAATTTTCATTATGCTGTGGAAGCTTATTGGGTGATTCTAGGCTTGTTGTGGGTCACCATTGTGGAGAAAATGAGATATAAATAAATAAATAATAAATATAAGAGGAAATAGTGGGATAGAGGGGAAAGTAAGATATCTCTGTAAGTCCTAGCAGGTTCCCCTTCACACAGCTGACCCTGGCTCTGCCAGCACCATACAACTTGGTTACAGTTTTGCTGGAGAGGAGCTGCCAGGGGGAGGGAAGGAGAGAAAGCCAAAGGATGGGGGCAGATAAAGCTAGGTTGACTGGTGGTGAGTGGGAAGGAGAGAAGGAAGCAGGAAAATGGCTATGGGAGCTTCCATGGAAGGGAAA
>NW_015160283.1:145097-149191 GCF_001447785.1 Gekko japonicus | reverse complement strand
TCAATCTTTCCCAGCATCAGGGTCTTCTCCAGTGAGTGCTCCCTTCTCATTTGGTGGCCAAGTGACTTTTGTTGGCAGGGTGATGTCTCTACTTTTTATCATGCTGTTTAGGTTCGCCATGGCTTTCCTCCCAAGGAGCAGGCGTCTTTTAATTTCATGGCTGCTGTCACAGTCTGCGGTGATCTGGGATCCCAGGAACGTGAAGTCTGTCTCTACTTCCACGACTTCACCTTCTATTTGCCAAGGAGTGATGGGGCCATGATCTTAGTTTTTTTGATGTTGAGCTTCAAGCCCACTTTTGCGCTCTCCTCTTTTATCCTGAGCAAGAGGCTCTTTAGTTCCTCTTCACTTTCTGCCATTAGAGTCTGCATATCTGAGGCTGTTGATCTTTTCCCCAGCAATCTTAATTCCCGCTTGTGATTCATCCAGGCCAGCATTTCGCATGATGTACTCTGCATATATATTAAATAAGCAAGGTGACAATATACATCCTTGTCGTACTCCTTTTCCTATGCTAAACCAATCAGTTGTTCCATATCCGGTTCTAACTGTCGCTTCTTGACCCTTATACAGGTTTCTCAAGAGACATGTGAGGTGGTCTGGTACGCCCATCTCTTTAAGGACCTGTCATAGTTTGTTTTGATCCACACAGTCAAAGGCTTTAGCATAGTAAATAAAGCAGAAGTAGATGTTTTTCTGGTATGAGAAGGTCCCCCCCCCCTATAAATTTTTTTTAAAAAATATTTCCAAGCAAATCTGAGGTTTCATACATGAAGCTGCCTTATACTAATCAGATCATTGGTCCATCAAGGTCAGGGTTGTCTGCTCTGATTGGCAGGGGCTCTCCAGGGTCTCAGGCAGAGGTCTTTCACATCACCTGCTGCCTGGTCCTTTGAACTGCAGATGTTGGGGATTGACCCTGGGACCTTCTGCATTCCAAGCAGATGCTCTATCACTGAGTCAAGCATCTAATTAGTGGTTACATTCTATGGTGAAAATGTGAATATGTTATGTGGTAGCTAGCTATTACAGAGAATATATTCTGTCACAGTCACACCTGATTTTTTTAAAAGATTCCGTGTTTGCAGCAGTGATATCAGATTTTTTATATATGAGCCAAACAGAAAGCTCACTTTTAGTAGAAACTTTATAGGTTACCATTTCCCCAAAAATGCTGGTTTCCTGCACGTTGGGTTTCTCTCTTTGAGGAACATTCATACGTACCATCCCTCAGCTTGACACTTTCCAGGAATATTTTGTACCAAATGATCTATTTATCTAGACTACACCATTTTGGAATACTGTTTTGTGGCGGAGGGGGTGCTCAGGAATTAAAATATCAGTCCAAAGGAAATCTATATATTTGAAAACATAAATGTCCTGCTGTATCAGACTAGTGGTCCAGCATCCAGTACCTCTGGAGGACCAACAACAGGGCGTAGAGGCCAAGGCCTTCGCCTGATGTTGTCTTCTGGCACTAATATTCAGAGGTTTGCTGCATCTGCATGTGCATCTTTAGTCACCGTGGGTTGTAGCCACTGATAGACCCATCTTCCATGGGTCAGTCGAATCCCCTGTGAAAGTAATCTAATCTACAACTTTCCTCTTGACATCACTTTGTCATCCATGTGTTGAGACCCCTGATCTGTGCCTGTCTAGCTGGCCCTGTGCATGGAACTGATAGCAATTCTGAGAATTCTACATTTGAGGTCCTGGCCTTCAACTTTCTGTCTAGTAACCTAAAGTTTTCCTCCAGGACCAAACAACTACATTTCCCGGTGTCACTGATGTCAGTGTGCACCACAACTGCTGACTCTTCCTCAGCACTATCTGTCACCCCATCTAGATAGTGCATGATGTCCATGACCTTTGTACCAGGCAGGCAAGTCACCATGTGGTCAAAATGCGTGTCACAGATCGCTCTCTCTGTATTCCTAATAATCAAATCACCCATTACCAAAAGCCCACCTACCTGCAACCCCTTCTAAAGGATCACATCCCTTCTTGACAGCCTGATGCCCTTCAACTTTGAGAGTCTCACTCTCCACAACAGCATAAGAGCTGTCAGCATAGGAGTGTTCTAGTTGGTCCCTGAAGGTCTCATCTACACACCTCACTCTCTCCTTCAGCTTCTTCAAGTCGGCAACTCTAGCCTCAAGGAAATGAACCTGCTTCCTAAGAGTCGAGAGGTCCATGCATCGAGCACACACCTACGATTTCTACCCAGTGGGCAGATAATCCTCAAAACACTGGATAACCCCCACTCCCCTGCTGGCTTTCTACCTTCATAACTTTTAAAGGTGTTAGGGTGAAGTAGGGTACTTCCCTGAATCTATAGCAAGAAGGATATAGTGGCACACCACCCTTGTTGATACGGAGTTCGTATGTCCTTTCTCAGGCAACTTGTTCTAGAGGGACTTGTCCCCCTTGACATCCCTCACTGAACTCCCAAGCTCAACTACCCTGTTAGAAATCCTATTCAAAAGCACTGGCAGCAAGGCCCCAAGGATCCTGAGTGCCTCTTACAGAGTGAGACCTCTAATGATGTCTGCTTTACAGCTCTGAGCACTGGCTTTACCCCCAGGAGTCAGAGAACAGCAGGCAGCTGACTCACAGAAGCAGAAACCCCTCTCAGCAGGACCATGTGCTTCTCGTGCACTCCTCAAACACTAGAAGTAGATTTTTCACCCAGACAATAGCCCAAACAGCTCAGAAACCATGTAAGCACAAGCAAACAGGCACCCAGCTTACCCTTCTTCGGCCCTTGCACAAATTCCAAACTCAACTCCCGTTAGAAGCCCTGTTTGAAAGCGCTGGAAGCAAGCCCCAGGAAACAAGCCCCCAGGGATCCTTAGTGCCTCTTACAGATTCAGACCTCTTTTGGAGTCCTAAAACTATTTGGTGGTAGTAATCCATGTTGTGAGTTAATATAATTGCTCCTTTCTTTGCTCTCTGTGCCTTGAAGGCAGGACTGAAAGGAAATGTTTCATGCTAAATCCTCAGTTTTAGGTAGATGGAGAGATGCTTGAATATGAGTGTTACTGGTTTGGGAAGATGGATCATAAAGTGGTTCTGAGGACTAATGATTTGAGATGTCAGGACACTGTCATCAGTCATAAGAAATAGCCATTGTTTCTCTGCATTAAATCCAGTAGGGATCTCAGTTCTTTTTTAAGGAAAAATGGCCTATCTGTATGTAAAAAATCAATTTTAGACTTCTAAATTTGGCTGTCTGTGGAACCGCAACAATTTTAAAGTGAATGTACGTGTCTACTGCTTTTAAAAATAACTTGCAGCGAGAATCAAACTACTAAAATGTTTACTGTATTGTGCAAAGTTATAACAGTGATTGGCCTTTTATGTTTAATGATGCAGAACAGGAAACAGTGAGTTGATTCTGTTATGGAAACCATAAAGTACATTTAAGGAATCTTAATAGAAAGGACCATCCAGAACCCACTTGATGCTGCTGCCAAAAGGTTGAATTTTTACAATCCCCCAAATGGCAACCTTCTTGAGAATAGCAGATAACATGAAATTCATCATTAATTGTTCAGTGATAGTTTAATGGCTACCTTCTGTTATACCAAAAGTCTTGTAAAAGGTACATTGTGCACCTTCTTAACATGCATAGCTTATAATTGTAGCCAGAGGTCATTTCGTAGAAAAAGAGGTGCAGTAGTTCATTAGCATAACTCATTAGCATAACTTATTTGCATATACCACACCCTTGACATCACCGAAAGTGTGTCATAAGGCAACACCCACCACTCAGGTTCCACTGGACTGTTTTACATTGCTAGCTATTGGGGGGGGGGAGGTGCAGATCTGTCCTCGCAGAAGAGGAAGAGCTTGTACCTGAATAAAACTTGGTCTTAAAGGTGCCACTGGACTGTTTTTGGATTGCTAGCTATGGGGGGGGGCGGAACAGGCAGATCTGTCCTCACAGAGGAGGGAGAGCTTGTACCTGAATAAAACTTGATCCTAAAGGTGCCACTGGACTGTTTTGGACCAGGGGGCCAGGGGGAGCTCTGCAACTTACCTGGATGCTTCTTGCTCTGACTGAGGGCTGCTGGGAGCAGGGGGTGGGGCTT
>NW_015160283.1:73170-144970 GCF_001447785.1 Gekko japonicus | reverse complement strand
GATGACACCCAGCTCTATCTGATGTTGGGTGGCCGGTCGGGCTCCGACCCAGAAGATCTGAGCCCGGGATTACAGGCTGTGGCTGGGGGGCTCAGGCTGAGCCGGCTGAAACTAAACCCAGCGAAGACGGAGGTCCTGTGCCTGAGCCGGAATGGTCCGGGGCTGGGGCTCCCTCTCCCGACCTTCGATGGGGTGCCTCTGGTGCCAGCGTCAGAGGTTAGGAGTTTGGGAGTGCTCCTGGATCCCTCCCTAACTATGGTGGCCCAGGTGGCAGACACTGCCAGATCTGCATTTTACCATCTTAGGCAGATTCGGCAGTTGGTTCTCTTCCTCGACCGCGATGACCTGGCTACAGTGATCCATGCGATGGTCACTTCAAAGTTAGACTACTGTAACGCTCTCTACATGGGGCTGCCTTTGTTGCAGATCCGGAAGCTGCAGCTAGTGCAGAATGCGGCGGCCAGGCTGTTGATGGGCCTCCCCAGGTGGGAGCACATCCGGCCTGGGTTGAAAGCGCTGCACTGGCTGCCAATAGCATACTGAATCCGCTTCAAAGTGCTGGTACTCACCTTTAAAGCTCTACATGGCCAGGGTCCGACTTACCTGAGGGACTGCCTTTCCCCACATATACCCCCAAGAGCACTTCGGCCGGGGACCCAACACCGCCTGGTGATTCCAGGCCCCCAGGAGGTAAAGCTTGCTGCGACCAGGGCCAGATCCTTCTCAGTTGCGGCCCCTACCTGGTGGAACGAGCTCCCGGAGGAGATCAGGGCCCTGCGGGACCTTATGCAGTTCCGCAGGGCCTGCAAGACGGAGCTCTTCCACCAGGCTTTCGCATAGAGGCCGCTGCCGCCACCACCACCAATGGTGGCAATAACATCGGGACTAGGAACCGCCCTCATAAGTTCTGCTATGAATTGTATGGCACTGACACTGTGGGATTGGCTTGAACTATCTACTGGACAATATCACCCCAAGGGGAGGATTTAAGGAAGTGACTGATGCCATCAAAACCACTCAAAGACCATCTTGTTTACAGAAAGCACTTTATTATTGTTATTATTATTATTATTCATGATTTTTTGTTTTATCTGGTTTTATGCATGGGCTCATGCCCCTTGTAAGCCACCCTGAGCCCATTCGCGGGGAGGGCGGGGTAAAAATGCCTAAATAAATAAAAATAAATAAAATGGGTAGTACTTCTTGATTTAATAAGTCTTAGGGTTGATCCCAATTTGTCATGATGTCCAAATCTGGCACTTTAATAAACTGTGTTATATGTTTTCTATACAAACCAGAGGTATAAAATATCAGTTAGAAACAAGAAACAAAGTGTAAATTCTTGAAGTGCCCAGATGCAGCATTACAAGGAATTGTAGTTACTGAGTGCCTGATCATAGCCGCTAAGAAAAATTGATCTGCATAAATGTTCAGCTTTTTCACTCATACATGGCTTTATAAGCTCCTTTCTTGAATTTCCTCTTTTCTGCATCGTCTTTTGAGTACATCTGCAGCCAGGAATAGGGATGGGCTCGAATCAGCTCACAAACTAAAGTTTGTGATGATCTAGACTGGTTTGTGGTTCACAAAGTCAAGTTTGTGACAGGTCAACTGGCACGGACTTTCCATGAATTTTTAAGCTGTTTCTCCTGAACCTCCTGAACCTGTCATATCCTGTACTAGCTAGGAACACCAAACTCACAGGGCATCTCCAGCTAACTCTCCTCTACCAGCCCTTCAAGCTTGGTGAGGATTGGATTTGCGGGGTCTGAGTTACAGCCCTCCAAAGAAGGTGCCCCCGGAAAGTGCTTTCCTGTCCCATTGGTTTCAGTGGGCTTAGACTGGGGTAGTTATGCACAGGATTGTACTGCTAGTAGAAAATCAAGGAGGGGTGAGATTGTGTATACTTGCAGAACTGATTAGGTTAAATATTTAAGTTTGGAATTCTATCCAGACTGAGCTGTTCTATATAAGCAGTGGCTTTCCCTCTTACTACACTCTTCTTTCTCCTCCCCCGATTTTCTTTCCCGCTGCAGTGAGAGAGGGGTAACCACAAAAATTGGTGACTTCCTCCTCAAGAGGAAGACCCTCCTGCAAGTGGAAAGGGCCGCAGCCTGGTTTCTGATAATCTCTTTGATACTCTTAGTCCTAGCGAACAGTGCCTTTCTCTTCTGCTTCATTTTGCCTGGAGCATGGCTGCTTTATTCCTATAGGAATTCCTGACAATTTCCAACTAGCAGTCTAAAATAAATCTCATTTTGCCTTTCAGCTCAAGTTCAGACATCATAAGAGATTTGGAAATTGCTGGGATGCGTTCAGGCTCATCAGATAAGTAAGAGTGCTACAAAATTGTTTTCATCCCTTAACGGTTGTAATTGATTTCTTTTTATCACTCAGCTACTAGGGAACATGGCCAGTTAAACTGGCAAATATGCTCAGTGTTGTGTATTGTTTCACTTCTGAAGCCGTGCACTCACTGATATGAGTTTAAAAAGCTGAAGACCACTTTAGGTATTAAAAAAACTGGCATTGAAGTCAGCAGGGATCTTGTTGTAGAAAAAGAGCTGCCGGAGCTCATTAGCATAACTCATTAGCATAACTTATTTGCATATGCCACGCCCCCTGACATCACCGGAAGTGACAGAAGGCCACACCCCCTGACATCACCGGAAGTGTGTCAGAAGGCCCGGCTACTTACCCTCCTGCTTCATCCTCATTCCCAAACGGAATGAGGATCGAAGCAGAGGGCGGGGTAAAGAAGGGGGCGGGGCTTCACCACGTGACCGCCCCGCCCCCTAGAGGTTCTCTTCCGGAGCTCCGTACCTGAGAGCTCCCCCCCGACTAGAGCCCTGGAAGTCAGAGCATTCATAATATTCTCTTAGTCTCTTAATTACTGCATACAAGGAGTGCTTAGGTGAACAAACTTCCAAGCAAAAATCCTTCGTTAAAATACTGTATATTCAAAGGGAGAAAGGAGCCTGATAGGAATCTGGATACACTGACATTTCCTTATACCTGTCAGTGATCTTTGCACTACTAATCTACTAGCCATGAAATTCACAAAAATATAAGCTCTTTAGAATGAATAAGCTCAGTTGTGCTCATTATGGCTCACAGAGAGCCACATGCACAATTACCGGCAACCAAAAGAGCCACATGACTACTGTATGCTCTTGGACTATACATGCACAATGATATGACATAGAATTCTTAAACATAATTATGACTTTTTAAAATTACTGTGGTACCTCTACATATGCAGAGCTGTCTCTCCCCACCACTGTTGTATCCTAGCCAGCACTTGTGTATTTAGAATAAGAGAAGCAATACTATACTCGATCTTAGCCAAAAGGCTGAGAAGTGATAGAGTAAGGGGAAGGGATTCCTTCTCGACCTTCCTGCTCTCTCCTTAGCATTTGGCATAGTAGGTTGGGCAAGAGAGTGAGATTACCAGAGTGCCCAGAGGAGGACCAGTCGGCTGTGGAGAAAGGGGAGTAAAACCACCCCACCACCCCCACACACACACGCTATGGCCAACTTGCTTGTTCCTTGGGTGGCTGCTATGGTGGTTGTACTCTCTGTTTTGCGGTAAGCATGCTGTCTTCCTGGCAGTTGCCTTGGTGTGTATGTGTGTGGTGCGGGCAGTGTTGGAGAGAACAGGCTTTTTACTTCCATCCCTGGAATGAGGCTCACAGCTTACCGGTCCTCCATTTTGTCCAACAGTAGCTGTTTTAAGATGGGAGCCAGCTACCAACGACTACTAGGCAATGACCTTGCTCACTTTTCCAGAACTTGGGAAAGGTGCCACATGGAGGAGGAGTTGCAGGTGGCTCCTGAGACAGTAACAAAGTAGCTATTTATTTATTTATTTATTTATATAATTATTTGTTTAAATTATTTATTTATTTAACTTATTTATATCCTGCCTTATCTCCCTAGACTCAAGGCAACTAACAAAGCAACAATGAATCGTAAGCACATAAAAACATTATTGAAGAGCCATCAACAAAACACTGCCAGTTTACCCTCTCTCCAACGTTCTCCGAAGTAAAACTATTTTACACACCTTCCTTGAATGCAGGAAGTGAAGGTGCCTCTGCACCCACACTTAAGAACATAAGAACATAAGAGATGCCAATGTTGGATCAGGCCAAAGGCCCATCCAGTCCAACACTCTGTATCACACAGTGGCCAGAAATACCAGTGCCATCAGGAGGTCCACCAGTGGGGCCAGGACGTTAGAAGCCCTCCCCCTGTTGACCCCCCCCCCCAAGCACCAAGAAGACAGAGCATCACTTGCCCCAGAGTCCCTATCTATACCTTGTGGCTAATAGCCACTGATCGACCTCTGCTCCATATGCTTATCTAATTCCCTTTTGAAGCCGTCCATGCTTGTAGCCGCCACCACTTCCTGTGGCAGTGAATTCCAAGTGTTAATCACTCTTTGGGTGAAGAAGTTCTTCCTTTTATCCGTTCTAGCCCGACCGCTCAGCAATTTCATGGAGCACCTACGAGTTCTTGTATTGTGAGAAAGGGAGAATAGTACCTCTTTCTCTACCTGCTCTTTCCCATGCATAATCTTATAAACCTCAATCATGTCACCCCGCAGTCGTCGTTTCTCCAAGCTAAAGAGCCCTAAGCGCCTTAACCTTTCCTCATAGGGAAAGTGTTCCAACCCTTTTATCATTCGAGTTGCCTTTTTCTGCACTTTTTCCAAAGCTATAATATCCTTTTTAAGGTGTGGTGACCACTTGTAAGCCATTCCAAAGGAGCTAGTCTTAATAAAATACCCTTGTAATGATAACTAGGTCTGACTATAGTCCTATATATTTTTTTCTATATTGTTGTAAAAGAAGACAAATCTAAAACTGCATGTGGTTGGAAAAGCTTATTTTGGGCAACATTGCATTTTGATACTGGACATGAAGATGTACTGTTTCCTTTTATTTTGTCATGCTTCAAACATGGTTTGCTATGGAAGGAAATAACTTCAGGCCAAAATGGAAAATATTTGTATGTTGTTTCTTATTTCTCAAGAGTTATATTCAGCCGTGCTTTTTAAAAAATCATTTCTCTTGGCAATGCAAGTATTCATTTATCTCTAAAACGGTGCTTTCTTTGTGAGAATATCAGTTCAGAAGTTTAGCCTGTTCCCCAAAGCTGTTGATTTTTCATTTGAATTTTGTTAGTTTTGTATTATGTTGTAAAATATGTTTGACTGTTTTTTTCAATGCATCAGTAACTGAAAGGAAGATTTAGAACTGAAACTATGCAGGAAAAAAGCATCGTATCATAGTTCTCGATATATTTGAGATAATTCTCTCTGTGTGTGTGTTTGTCTGTAACTAAAATTAGACTAGCCTTTAGACTCTTTAAAGCTGAGGAGAAAAAAAAACAACAAGAAAAATCCACTGTTGTTCATACATCGGGGGCGGGAGGGGGGGCGGGCTTCCATTGGTTCCCATTCTAGAATTTACTTACATTACATGTTATAGATACAACATCTCAGATGCATTGCTTCCTCAACACAGCTGGCCAGCTTGAAAGAGAAGCATAAAGGGAATGGCTTCCCTGTGCCATTGGTGAAAGCTATCCATGCCATTAAATTCTTCCTGCTGCATCCATTTCATGAGAAGCGGTACAATTTTGACCTCTGCTTACTTAACGTTTATATTGAGATATGGCTGTGTCTAGCATACATCTCAGAACCCATGCAGAAGTTAGAGTTCCAAACTTATTGATCTACATGACTGAAAGAAAGAAAAAAAATCCATTGAATTAACCATCGGCCTTGATAATGGCGAGTTATTTCTATTTAAAAAATGGCATTTAAAGCTAAGCAGATGAGAGAGCAGCTCAATTTCAACTACAAATCAGCAGGCATGTTAGTGCAGATGACAGCCTGTCATGATCCTAGGCCTAAGACTGAAAAATGAGCTGCCTGTATGGGTTTTGCCCTGTGTACTTGTAGTGTCCTTGTATTAATTCTGCGTAGGGTTCCCAACTCTGGGCTGGGGAACTCCTGGAAATCTGGGGGTGGAGCCTGGGGAGGGCAAATTTTGGGGAGGGAGCTAAGTGCGGATCCTATTCCATAAAGACTGCCCTCCAAAGCTACCATTTCCTCCAGGGGAACTGATCTCTGTAGTCTGTAGATCAGTTGTAATTCCAGGAGAACTCCAGGCACCACCTGGATAATGGCAACCCTAATTCTGACCCATTTCTGTAACTGTTCTCTTATTTGCTATAATATTTGTCTAAGACACTTTCTTATTCACTGTTCTTCGTGCCTCATATTTAGTCATGCATCAGGGCATGGCCTGACTAAAGAGGGTGTTGCCTGGGGGCAGGGAGGGTACTCTGGGCCCTGTCTGATAAACCCCTAGAACTGAAGTAATAGCAGGAGGGAAGGAGGGTGTGTGTTGGGAGGTAGATCTCTGGAAGGGACATCCTGACTGGCAAACCTGTACAGCCCCACTCCTTTCCGCAGCATAGCTCTAATAATAATTTGACAGCATCAGTGACAGAAGTAGAAGAGGTCTTTGGATGTCTTGCCTCTGTTTAGATAGTTGTTCAAATTGTCCTAAATAGTTACATTGAAAAACCATATGGATCCATTGCTTGCCAGTAAGTTGTACCTCTTTTATGACAAAACAATAAACAGGAAGTCCAATCTGATCACATAAGAAAAAAATAGAAATAAGGAGATTTCGATCTGTGCACCAGATAAGCATACCGCTTTTTGGATTTGCAGTTCTTTTGTTGCAGAATTCACACCATTTATAATAGACTGAGAGCCCCTAATAACTGGGAGTGGGTATGCTACAAATTGTTGCCAGATTTGGCTTTCAGCCCTTTCTGTTCTGTTTGCTTTACCTAATCACACCAATATTCTTATCAGTTTCCTGAACTTGTAGGCTCTCTTCCACTGTATTTAATGGAGGATAATCAAATTTCTCATTTGGTTGTACTTTCATCCATGGTTGGTTGTTAATGACTGTTTATTAATCTCCCACATAACTGAAGAGGTTGCTGCCACCCTTCTAAAGATAATTAATGATTTCACTCCAGAAGATGTGTTCTCTCCCCCCCCCCAACTATCAAAACTCTCTTATTCTATCCCATAACCATTTCTTTTCAGAAGCCTTGCACTGTAGAGCATTTAAAGAAGCAGACAAAGGAGTGGGGGTAAAAATCTCTGTTCAAACGGAAATCTGCATCCAAACACAGAGAAGCAGTTGTGTTTATGAACTATGTAAACCTGATTACCTTAGACAGAGAAATATGTTGCTGGAACCTGCAGAGCCCTGTTGAAGGGAAGTAATGCAGCTTTTCTTTTGTTTCCAGTTTGGACTAAAAGTGATCCCAGTAGCTTTCAGCCATAGAGATCTCAGAAATTCCACCATCTGCAGGAGGATCGTGGGAGAGAGTGATTAAAACGTGGAATGCGCTGCCAGGGGGATGTAGTGATGGCCACAGGAATAAACAGCTTTGACTTCTGGTCTATGGATTGGCGATGGCGGTCGCTCTCCCCAGAGCTTGGGGAGGCGATTAGCACACCATCGGCATGGAGGGGTGCCACCTCAAGTGGTACTCCCATGGAGCCTTTGTGAAAGGCTCCAGGCCAGAGAGTTTTGAGGGTTAGCCTCTTCGATGGCTTGCTGCCGGAGAATCGAGGCTTCCCTCTGCTCTGACGGTCCTACCGATGAGTGGCCTTAGGGCACAAGCTAACCTGACCGGGACAAGCGGGGGAGACCAAGCGAAACAACGATTGATGTGAGCGAGGTCAAGAATGTGACCAACAATGAACGTGAGCTCTAAGTAAACGGATAAACGGCGCCCCCTCCCCATGGGAAAAGCGGAGTGCAAAGAGGGACGCCTCTGAAGCACAAGGACAGATGAATGCAGCGAAGGGGGAGTGGGAGGAAACAGGCAGCGTGTGTATTTTGAGAGACTTACTTGAGTGCAAATAGCAAATTGACGAGTGCTTTGAGCCCGGGAGAAGCAGTTTGAAAGTGTAAACAAAGTTGAAAAATGGCGGCATCCCGAGGAAAGTTTAAAGTGAAGCCTGGTAGTCAGAGTCCAAGGCCGGAAGAGGGAGCTGACATCATGAAGCTGTTAGCTGATATGCTCAAGCCAGTGATGGATCAGCTCGATGGTATTAACCAGCAACTGACCTCGTTAAATCAAAACTTCGCTTCACAACAGCAACAGCTGGCAGAAACGGAAAAAAAAGTGGAGCTGGTGGCTGAGAAACTTACAGAGATGGACACCTCAAGCAAGAAGATGAAGAAAAGAATGGGTGAAGTGGAAACGAAACAAAATCTTCAAGAAAATCGTTTGTTGCAGCTGCAAATGGAAAAGGCTAATATGATTCTCAGGTTCCAGGGGGTTCCTGAGACAGAAAAAGAAGATTTGAAGAAGACTCTGGGTGAGATTATCGCTCCAATGACAGGCTTGCTAGTGGAGGAAATAATAAAAGACATGGAGACAGCTTATAGGGCTTACTCCAATTATATTTAAAAAATAGCCTGACTGGAGAAATTGTGGAATCAATGATAGACTCCATCTTCAAAGCCAAGGATTTTTTGCGACGTCAGCTGGGATCGGGGGAAGAATCTAAAGAGGAAGAAACTAAGTCAAGTGACTCAGCTGCCTCGGGAACGGATGAGGACTCTGCTGCAGAAGCGGGTGCGGTAGCAATGAAAACTATATGATTTTAGAGACAGAAAGCCAAAGTAAGGGCAGAAGGACTCTGATAAATGGCTCTTTGAAATAAAGAAGATGCTCAGAAAGTTCTCTCATAATAACTAATTTACTAATACAGAACAATGTGAAAAACAAGAACTCTTCAAGTATATTGTTTTACTAACTCTTTTAATACTAATATTAAGTTTAACATAAAGGGGGTCTCCCACTCTTGGGTTTTTAGTTAGTGTGGGTATCTTTCCTTTATCCATAGTTGTAGTTCCCCCTCCTATATTTGTAGTCTTATTGAAAAAATAAAAATACCCCTCCGGGGGTTTAAAAAAAGAAAGAAAGGAATAAACAGCTTTAAAAGGTGATTAGACAGATTAATGGAGGATAGGCCTATCAGTGGCTACTAGCCATGGTGACTTAGGGGAACCTTCACATTTAGAGACACTAAACCTCTGAATCCCAGAGCCAGGAGGCAACATCAGGGAAAGGTCTCGGCCCCTGTGCCCTGTTGTTGGTCCTCCAGAGGAACTGGTTGGCCCACTGTGTGAGACAGGATGACCACCGGTCTGATCCAGCAGGGCTCCTTTGTCCTTATGAGTTCGAGGGCCAAAAATGAAACGAATCAGAATATCTTGGCCCACGTTCTCTTCAGACCTCCCTCCCCATTCTATTTGCAATGGAAGCTAAGCCAAATTCTAATTTATGTTCCTCATTTATTACCACTCTGGCAGATTAACATTCTGTTATCATGCATGTAAAGGGTGGGGGGAGGGCAAGCATCCTTTTACTACTTTGATAGATTATGGAGAAATATTAACTCTTCCCTTCTGTTCATAATGTTAACAAATGTTTGTGCTATACTGCTATTAAATATGTTCTAAATTGCCAACCAGCATGGATGAGAAGGAGTTGAGACCAAGAGTGAAAAATAAGGTTGGAGGGGAGAGAAACATTAGAAGTGGGTATAGAGGAATGGTGGATGATGAAAGGAAACAAGCAAAATGAAGGAGAAGAAAAGTGTGGGAAAGAGACAATTAAGGAAAAGACAACCAAAGGGTTTTTTTTTTTGTTTTTTAAATCTTGCTACCACACACTAACAGAGCTGCCTCTTAGCAAGATCTGGCTGTGCAGAGAAATCTGTGGAGTTGGGTGGAACTAAAGGAAAAGTGAAACTGTTAGGGTTGCCAGGTCCCCCGGGGGGGGGGGGGGGACTCCCACTTGATGGGTCTGTGGGAACCCCACCTCAAAAGTGTCGGGAGTACGGAGACGTGCCTGGCATGATGACGTCACCCAGAGGTGACGTCATCTTGCTGGACACGTTGCAGGGGGGCACTCTATCATTTGAGGGAAAACTCTATGGTTTCCCCTCGAATGATAGTGGCCCTGCCCCAACGTGCCCGACGCGATGACGTCACTTCCAGGCTGGGACAGGGTCAGGACTCCCCCCGCTGCAGCCAAGGTAGGCCTTGGCAACCCTACAAACTGTAGACTTCTGGGGATATCAATCTTATTAGGAAGCCACACCCCAGCGATGACTGTAGCTCATCCTGGCTGGTCTTGCCTTGCTTCAGTGCTGGCTTAGCTGATGGCTTTAGGAGGATCTTGAGAAGCAAGGGTTTCCCTCAGCTGCCTAGTAGACATTGCAGAAAGGCCTGGGCAGCAGAATCAGAACAAATCCTGTTTACTGTGCTCTGCCTTCCCTGCTTCCCTAGTGGCTGCAGTGCAGAACTGCATTAAAACTTTTTTTAAAAAGTTGCCCTGGATTCACTAATTTTTGTTTCATGCAGGGAATTTTGTATGGGGGAGCATTCAAAAATTCCTTACCTGTCATCTGGAGTGATACAGGCTATTATATCATCTCCCCCAACTGCACATAAGGATCACACCATGATCTGTTCCTTCATGGAGTAAAACACTTGATGGCCTCTTTCTGCTAGTTTTTTTTTTTAATACCATTCCTGTTTTGAATGGTATAGCAGAATGGTTGAGATCTGAATTTACAGGTTACTCTGCCTCTGTGTGTGTGAAGGAGTGAGTGTCACACACACAGAGAGAGACACACACTACAGGATATATATAATACCATGTGACATGGTGTTACTTGGTCAATATAGGAAAGTGCTCTTAGGCCCCGGTCACACACGAGGATTTGGGCTGGGAGAGGGACGGATCGGATGCGTGGCAAATGGGCGCGATCCCACGGCAACATCTGGGAAGCGTTGCGTGCCCGTCACCGATCCGTCCCTCCCGCCCAAAACCCCGCACCAAAAAAGAACCACCTACCTGGGTGGTTCATCCGGTAAGGCCGCGGCAAGTGCGGCCGTGGGATCGCCAGCACATCCTTCCGCCGGCGCATCCCCAGCTCCTGGCCGAACTGCGCATGTGTGAGCATGCGCAGTTCGCCAGCCTCCCCCTCCCACCGTCGTTTTCTCCCCGGCATCTGATCGTGCCGGGGAGCAACGGCGCCGCGGCTCAGGGGATCCGTGGGATCCCGCCGCGGCGTCTCTAGTTTGGTGCGGCTCAGATTAGCCGCACTTCGGCCGTCGTTTTTCCTGCCGTGTGGCAGGGACCTTAGTAGCCATTCCCTGGTGGTATCTGAGTTACTTGTCTCATGATTAATTCATTAGACAAATAGCCACTGAAATCTATTCTTGCACCACTGAAGTGGAGCCAGAACACTCTGTTGTTATAAGTAAACGACCCTTATTAAATTAGAATAATTAAAAATAACTTAAATTTGAAGGTAAACATCTGCTTATTCTCTGTGCCTTTATTTTTAGAAGCAGTTGCTAGGAGAACGGGTACTTGAAGAGGGACAGTGGCAGAGTGAGCTATTGTTGCTTTTATTTTTATTTTTTTCATAATCAGTTGTAATTAAATATTTGACAGATGGGATAGAAATTTCAGAATTAATGAGTTTATCTGAAAGACACCAGGTGCCATTACAGCTTTCATGATCAAGAAAGTGCCTAATCAGTACTGAAACCTAGTCCTCAATTTATTGCTAAACAGTACAGCTTATCGAAATTTGAGGCAAATCTCAGTATGAAAGTACAGGCAGTTTGCCAGTGAGAAGCTTTCACTGGATATACTCACTTTGTGTGGTTCTTCAAGAGGCTACGGTCTTGAGTCACGTATTTCCCCTCTCCACTGCTTGCAGTTAGTGCCATAGAGGAGGTTGTGTGCTGCACTGAGTGCTGGAATCCAACAACAATCCAGGAACATTTTGCTTTCCTGTATTGCTTCTCCTTGGGATGCAAAAAGTTCTCTGCCTTGGCCCTTTCCATTGCACTTTTGGCCCTCGTGCAAAAGAAAGGATGTCAGCATTGCAGCTAACTGTCCATTTTCTTTGGGTGTTTCACTGTGATTTTGGGCAGGCTCATCTGACCAGATATTCCAAATCCCTTGTTTTAAATGCTCAATCCCCCCAGACTGGTAACCCATCTGTAATGTGCATGCTACAAAAATGACTGCTTCACAGCATTAATCTTTTCTTTACAGTAATGCAATTGAAAAGGACCATGCAACCAATGCTCCCTCTAAGCTGTGGAGTCTTGTGAGCAAAAATTCTACTCTGTGAGCTACTGGCATTAAAGTTGTGAGCAAGCGATTTGGCTAGTGCATAAATTAGTTTGCTCTGGAGCCAGCGATTTGGCTACTGCATAAATTAGTTTGCTCTGGAGCCATCCTTCCTGAGGTAAGACAAAAACGTGTGAGCTGGAGGCTAAAAAACTGTGAGCTAGCTCACACTAACTCAGTTTAGAGAGAACACTGCATGTGACTCATATGACCAATAAAATGAAATAATAACTGTGAGGTTGGAATCCCAAAGGCATTTTAACCCACAGTGCCATTAACTTAGTTTCCTTGTGTCCTACAGAGCAGCTCTTGAAGACCACAGTGCCTTTGAGGCAGTGCAAACGTATGCAGCCAACAGGTAAAATCAGCAACCTATTCTGCATGCACAGAGAAGCATCTTAGGTGTACCAAAGAGGTCTTTGGCTCTTGGCATATATTTCTGTGGCTGTCTGTATATATTAAAAAAAACACTTCTGATCAATACTGCATGCTGCTAAATGATAATGGCTTTTATTACTATTCAGCCCCACTTTAATTTAATTTACAGTCAATTGCAATAAACATGTAATGTGGATTTTTGCCAAGAGGATAGAATTTGCAGACTTGTATATATGCATTGGAGCAACTTGATAGCCTCTTCCATTTCCTTAAAGCCTTTTCAAATGCATGCTTATTTTGTATCTTACAGAAGTTTATTGCCTTTTGAAGTCTCAGCATTCTTCATAAAAATCCTACAAAGTGGTTCCTGTCTTGTATACAAGCAGGTTTCCGAATTAGCTTGTAACATAAATTGTCTACTGGGTGTCCTATGTTTGATTTTCTTTTGAGTTTAGGTTACTTATCACGTTGTTTTTTTTCTTAACCTGCCCCCATTTTTTATTTTATTTATTCATTCTTAGATTTCAGATTTTTCTGCAAACTTGGGCTTTTCTTAGGTTTCTAGAAAGCTCTGTCTTGTCCATTCAAGGCTCCAGTCTCCAGATTTAAGTATCCTCATATTTGGCCAAATTGAGAATTAGGTATGTTGTTGATGATACCAGGTAAATTGGTGGAAACCATTAAACTGGCTAGTTCATAGAAAACAGAGAGTGAGTGTAGGTGGGCAATTTTCTCAGTGGAGGGTGGTAAGCAGTGGGGTACCGCAGGGATCAGTACTTGGTCCACTGCTTTTTAACTTGTTCATTAATGATTTGGAGATGGGAGTAAGCAGTGAAGTGGCTAAATTTGCGGATGATACAAAGTTGTTCAGGGTGGTGAAAACCAGTGAGGATTGTGAGGCACTCCAAAGGGATCTGTCAAAGTTGGGCGAGTGGGCGTCAACATGGCAAATGGGGTTCAATGTGGCCAAGTGCAAGGTGATGCACATTGGAGCCAAAAATCCTAACTATAAATACACGTTGATGGGGTCTGAACTGGCAGAGACTGATCAAGAGAGAGATCTTGGAGTTGTAGTGGATAACTCACTGAAAATGTCGAGACAGTGTGTGACTGCAATAAAGAAGGCCAATGCTATGCTGGGGATTATTAGGAAGGGTATTGAAAACAGATCAGCCAATATAATAATGCCCCTATATAAATCAATGGTGAGACCTCATTTGGAATACTGTGTGCAGTTCTGGTCACCACACCTTAAAAAGGATATTATAGCTTTGGAAAAAGTGCAGAAAAGAGCAACTCGAATGATAAAAGGGTTGGAACACTTTCCCTATGAGGAAAGGTTAAAGCACTTGGGGCTCTCTAGTTTGGAGAAATGACGACTGAGGGGTGACATGATTGAGGTTTATAAGATTATGCATGGGAAAGAGCAGGTAGAGAAAGAGGTACTTTTCTCCCTTTCTCACAATACAAGAACTCGTGGGCACTCCATGAAATTGCTGAGCGGTCGGGTTAGAACGGATAAAAGGAAGTACTTCTTCACCCAAAGAGTGATTAACACATGGAATTCACTGCCACAGGAAGTGGTGGCGGCTACAAGCATGGATGGCTTCAAAAGGGAATTAGATAAGCATATGGAGCAGAGGTTCATCAGTGGCTATTAGCCACAAGGTATAGATAGGGGCTCTGGGGCAAGTGATGCTCTGTCTTCTTGGTGCTTGGGGGGGTCAATAGTGGGGGGGCTTCTAATGTCCTGGCCCCATTGGTGAACCTCCTGATGGGACCTGGTATTTTTGGCCACTGTGTGACAGAGTGTTGGACCAGATGGGCCTTTGGCCTGATTCAAGATTGGCGTCTCTTATGTTCTTATGATAATACATATTACTCCTTTACCTGGTGTTTAGACATTCTGATAAACTGTATAAAAAACTGCAGAGCAGAAGTAGTTATACCATTTATCTCTAACAACACCTTTGTAATCATAGTTTCCTTCTTAAAGTACACGTTTAAACCCCATTAAGGGATGTTGTCACTGTAATGCTTCATATAGGGATGTACCGGGACATGCTCTAACTCCTTGCAATCATGGTTCATTAATCTGTCTTCTTTTCAGACAAAATTAAGCTCTTTGGTCACAACATTTGATTCATTGTTCCAGACAAATGGCTTAATTTACTTAATCCCAATTTAATAACAAAAACCAAACAAAAAAACCCTCTTCCACTAATCTCTGAAGACTGCCAACATGTAACCCCAAGAGTTCTCTTGTTTTAAAAAACGTAACAACAGCATAGCTCAGCCTTTCCAAAGG
The DNA here is from genome assembly GCF_001447785.1 of Gekko japonicus. NCBI lineage: Eukaryota > Metazoa > Chordata > Lepidosauria > Squamata > Gekkonidae > Gekko > Gekko japonicus. The sequence goes on along the minus strand of NW_015160283.1, from coordinate 130,008 downwards.
CTCTATTTTTTGCAGTTGACTTATATGGGTGGTCTTTCTGATGAATTTTTCTATCATTGGTATCTCAGTAATGATGGTAGAGCTCTTGCTTCCACTGCCTTTTTATCAACCACCTTGATTTAAATTATACCAGTATATGTGGGTGTAAACATTTATTTTAACTACATTAAGGATTATAAACATTCATAGAGGACAGGTCTATCAAGCATCTTTAGCCATGATAGCTAAATATTTGAAATTATTTATTTAGTTGCTCAAGTTCTTTTCTATCTTTCTACTTGAAGATGATCAAGGTGGCGCACAGTGTTAAAAGGCACACATTTGCAGATATAAATTTGAAATTCAGGAGAAAATAATGAGTAAACTTTCCTTGCCTTGATTTTGAATAAGTTTGGGGCTTATGAGCTTTTTCTTGATGAGCTTTTAAAAAAAGATTATCTGTTTTTCAGGTGTTTTGACCCAGTTGACAACATTGCCACATGAGTTGAGACACACACACACACACACATTCATATAATCATATTGATTCCACTTCACTCCAAAACTGTAGTTTGGTTTTACCAGTCCTTCAATTACCCATCAGCGCCAACAATAGTGGAGAACTGCATGGACATTCAAAATCTCTCTTCCTCTTCCCTACAGCAAACTGTCTCAGGGCTGAGAGATTTAGGTCTGAACAAGCAGGGACCCGCAAAGAGCTTGTAGGGAGGGGGCATTTAACTCCACCTGCCTTCCTGTCTTCCCATCTTCCCCCTCCCCCACTTCTTTTTTTTAGTCTCTAATTCTCCTTCCCTCAGTGCCTACTCTCTCTCTCTCACTCACTCATTCTCTGTCACTCAATGCCTACTTCTCTCTTTCTGTCTTTTACTTTCTCTCTATTTCTCCATCCGCCATCCCATCTTTCTTTCTGTCTTCCTTCTCACCACCACCACTTACAGTGGTGTTTTGCGTCTGGTGTGCCTGCTTCCTCATCTGTCACTGGCCTTAGCTGGGCTGGTTCCAGCAGCTCCACTGGCAGCAGGAGCCACTGAGAGGCAGCAGTGGCAGCAATGCTGGGAGCTGTGTGGGCCCAGGGTCTGGAGGTTGGTGGTGGTGATGCTGGGAAAGGCGGCTTCTCCTGTCTTCCTCCCAGGCACTCCTCACTCCTATCTGTCCCCCTGCTACTCTGTACACTCACCCATTCTCCCCATCCCACTCATCAGTCGAACCACTCGCCAGCCAGCACACCCAGCTGAAATGCTGCTGCTACCTGCCTGCTACAATGGCTCCCTATCACCCACTCCACCTTTGGGCATCAGTTCCAACAGAGATGCATTGTCTGCACATGCACAGACAATGATCCTCTGTTTGGGGGAAATTTAACCCCCACATTTGAAATAATTTCTCCCTTGTCTCCAAGTGGCCCCGATCCATGGATTTAAGTATGTGCATATGGGGCCTCACTGAACTATCAGAATATGTGATGACGAGGAGGAACAGAAAATGTTTATATGAAAAAAATCAAAAAATTGTACTCCGGTATAGAAGATACTTGGTGAACAAAAGGCTAATCACACAGTTCACAAACACTGAGAGTGAGGGAGTAATATTACAGAATTTCCATGCATATACCTCAGAAGCAGCTGTCTTTGCTGAATGTTGACTCTGCATAGCACCAAATCTGACTGAATAGTCCTCTGAGAAAAATAGCTTTTGACCTGAGCTGGAGAAATTCATATACTGATTTAGGTAATTAACTTTGTGGCATCTCTAAAGGAAAGCACCGTAATTAAGGAATAAAATGTTAAAATAAAGGGCACTTTATAAAGAAGCCTTTTCTTCTGAATACCAAATTCATGTTGGCCAATCACCTTCATTGTTTGTCTGTGAGCTTCTAAAGGTATTTGGCTGACATTTGGAAACAAAGTGCTGGATGAAAGGAATATTGATGTGATCCAACAAGAGAGTTCCTGTGAGCTCATATACCTATAACATTGGTCTTCTGTATGTATTTTAAGCAGGCTTTGTTTAAAGAGTTGGTTTTAATTTTACCAGTTATTATGTAAGTGCAACAGTGGTTATCCCTGTGAGAACCCCATGAGTTATTCGATTGCAGGGAATAATTTTTAAAATGTTATATTTTTAGAGACTGAGATCATGTTAAAAAGTTACATGTTAATATGAAGTGGGATACTGAATATATTAGGTTGAATCCTGCAATCTGCCAGTGGATGGTACTGATGATCACAGATCTTTCCTGTGATCCCCTTTCCTCAGCAGTCACTTCTGACCTTGGTAACGTTAGTTTTGGGGTTGTGGGATGAATTTGGACGAATAGCTGCATAGGTTGGGAGCTGTAGTGGGGTGGACGAAGTTGCCTTTTGTGCATCTTCCATCAGCAGAGGTCAGTCGACATAAGGAGAGGGGAGCAATTTCAGTACTTTCCTCTTTCTCATTGTAGCCTTCTGGCTTATGTGGATATTACTCCATATAGTTTGCTATAATTCCACAGGGCCTGCAAGATGGAGCTCTTCCACCAGGCATTTGACCACATCTGACCACATCTAACATCTGGTACATCTGGTTATAACATCAGAGCCTTCCCTAATGCTGCCATCATCCTTGTTGCACTGACTGACTCCTGTCACAAAAATATTGGATATGGCAATATCGGAACATGTTCACCATTGCATAGGAAAACTACGACTGTATAACACTTACGTTGTTTTTAAACTGTTGTAAAAAAATTATGTAAGCTGCCCTGAACCTGCTACGGCAGGGAGGGCAGGGTATAAATCTAATAAATAAATAAATAGTATTAATCCACAACCCAGGAATAAACTTTTCTGAGTTCAGAGGGACTGCTGGGAGTAGAAGAACATGGAAAGATCTAACCCAGTGCAAACTTGCTTGGCATTTTGTATTAACCTGTCTTCATAAGTCATCTTGTACACACTGATGGACCTATTATTTATTTGTTTATTTTATATCTAGACCTCCCTCCCCTGCATAGCAGGCTCAGGGCAGGTTACAACAGTATAATGAAACAATAGGATACTGTAGTTAAAACATAAGTATAAACAAACATTAAAACCCAAATATTAACATCAACCTATTGCAGTGGGTAAACATTTCTGGCAGCATTCATAGGGTGATGTTAAAATCTATCACAAGAGTAAGGTTAAGAGTTCAGATTTTACTGAAAGTGGGAAGCAGAGAGTTAGGAATAAATGGTCAGTTCTCGCAGTGGATGGATGTGAGCAGCAGGGACTGTTTCTTTTCAACTTGTTCATAAATGACCTGGATTTAGGGTGGGTAGTGAGGTGGTGCCGGAGAAAACTTTTGAGAGTCCCTTGGACTGCAAGGAGATCAAATCAGTCAATCCTAAAGGAAACCAACCCCGACTGTTCCCTGGAAGGCCAGATACTGAAGCTGAAGCTCAAATTCTTTGGCCACCAAATGAGAAGGGAGCACTCACTGGAGAAGACCCTGATGCTGGGAATGATTGAAGGTCAAAGAAGACAGGGACGGCAAAGGATGAGATGGTTAGACAGTGTTATTGATATAACGGACATGAAATTAAGCAAACTTTGGAGGACAGCGGAAGACAGGAGGGCCTGGCAGGATGTGGTCCATGGGGTTGCGAAGAGTCAGACTCAACTATGTGACTGAACAACAACAACAAAAGTGAGGTGGCAAAATTTGCAGATGACAGCTGCCCTGAGCCTGCCCAGCATGGAGGGTGGGATATAAATCTGATGGATGGATGGATGGATGGATGGATGGATGGATGATAGGGTGGTTAAGACAGAAACAGATTACGAAGAGCTCCAAAAGGTTCTTTCCAAACTGGGGGAATGGGCATTAAAATGGCAAATGAGATTGATTGTAAGCAAGTGTAAAGTGATGCATATTGGGCAAATAATCCCAGCTTCACATATACACTGATGGGTTCTCAGCCAAGAAAGGGACCTTGGGATTGCAGTGCATAGCTCAATGAAAACGTTGACCCAGTATGCTGCTGTTGTGAAAAAGGCAAATTCCATGGTGGCCATGATTAGAACAGGAATAGCGAATAAAACTTCCATTATCATACCACCCTTATACGAATCTCTGGTGGACTGCACTTGCAATTTAGTGTACAGTTCTGGTCACCACACTTTAAAACAGGATATCATAGATCCTGAAAAGGTGCAGAAAAGAGCAACTAAAATGAGCAGGGGGCTAGACCATCTGCCCTATGAGGATCGGTTAAAATGCTCAAGGCTGTTTAGTAGGGGGAGACATGCTAGAAGTCTATAAAAGTTTGCATGGTGTGAAAAGGGCAAAGCCTTTCTCCCTCTCCCATAATATTAGAACCCAGGGTCATCCACTAAAGATGAAAGGTGGGAGATTCACGACAGACAAAAGGAATTACTTCTTAGCACAACACATACTTAAATTCTGGAACCTGTTGACACAGGATGTGATGGATGTCAAGTTGGAAGGCTTTAAAAGGGGAATGGACATGGCCATTCATGGAGGACAGGGCTGTCAGTGGCTGCGAGTCATGATAGCTGTCTATTCCCTCCAGTACTAGAGGCAATATGCCTCTTTATATCAATTTGCAGTTACAGTCCTGCTTGTGGGCTTCTGAAAGGCGGCTGTGAACAGAATACTGGACTTGATGGGCCTTTGATCTGATTCACCATGGCTCTCCTTCTTTTCTTAATCTATGGTTTTAATGAATGCTGCAGATGAAAGTAGCAATAGATGCTGATTTGTTAACCCCAAAGCTTGTAATGCTGTTTGCCTATGACTTATCGTAATTAATGCTGAACACAGTTAGTCCTTATGGCTTTCAGGGCTTGCTTGCACTTTTAAGACATATGTCTGTGTTTTGGCACACTGTCACCTCATTCATAACATTGTCCTTTTGAAAAGATCAATAATGTAATATGCCTCTTTCAAGTGGAGGGACAAAAAGACTTCAGAACAGGACCCCCAAAGGGTGTGTAGAGCAAATATTCCCTCTCAGAACATCCTCTCGCCTTGCATGCCTGTGAAGAGGGATTCTTTCTGTAAACCAAGGGTTTTGTGTTCCGCACACTTTGCTAGCAGCTTGATGGGTATTTGCAGAAGGCTTCAAAGGTACATTGTTCTATGAGAAGTTCTGAGTTTATATTGGCAACTGATAGGTCACCAGCACTGGCATGTGATTTATTTTCCGTGGTAACCCTTTGAAGAACAACTTAACGTATATTAATATTTAATTGTTGTTATTATTAATATTTTATTCATATATATTAACTCAACAGAAAATTGAATCTTCCAGGCACTTTGTTTCAGGAGTGGCTGACGCAGACATTTTTTAACTGCACTGATTTGTTTTTAAAGGATGTCAAGAGCTGTAGCTTCTGTCTTCAGACACTATGCAATGTGTCATATTTTAATGGGAACAGAAACAGGCCACATTTCTCTGTTTTACTTATGTCATAGCAATTGGAAACATCTAACTCTGTCTGGACAGTTCTTAAAAACCCAACAAAACAAAATTTATATTAAAACATTTATACCTCTCCTTTCTTACTATTCTCAGTAGAAAGCAGTAATTGATATATTAATATTGACACATGTTTGCCAAGTACGGGTTCTTTTTAACAGGCAGCTCACTAGAAGATAGCATACAACTTCCTCATTAAGCAATTCATTTGAAGATATGTTCTTCTTCTCCTCTCAATTTAGCATTTCTAAGACTAGGTCCTGCAGAATATTTCTGTGGATTAGATCCTGCAGAATATTTCTAAGAATATTTACCAGTTTCCCCCATTCCGTGACAGATCTGACTCCCCCATGTGAGACTGCACGGACTAGGGAGCAAGCAGTTCACTGTGGAGAATCACCACCTTAGTACCGACACTGCCCATGGCCAGGTCTCTCATGCGTGCCGTCCTCATTCTCTTGTCCAGGCCGCGTGTAGCGCCCCTCGTTCGGCAGCCAAAGGTCTGCTCTGTTCTCCCCCCATCCCTGTCTTGGGGGCTCAAGGACTCTGCAGCTGGGAGGGAGGGAGGAGCTGGGCCGCTCACTTGCCTCTGGCTACTGTAGCATCTGTGTGTGTGTGCGTGCGTCCTGCTGGCTCCATAACCTTTGGTACAAGGTGTAGCTCTTCCCTGTGGGGGTAGACCCCTGCCCTGCTCCCTTTCCTTTTTGAAATCTACACCACGGTTGCAAAAGGTTTTCCCTTGCTGCAAGTGCCGGGACCTTCACCAGAAACAGCAGGAGCTGAACAAGGGCCATGAAGTGGAGGATGTGGATATGCTGGCTGTTTTGGAACTAAGGGGGGAGGAACCGCTTGACCTCGAGGAAGAAAAGTCAAGAGCGTGTCACAAACACGAGAGGGCCATCCCCATTCATCAGACGGTGGAGGCCCTGGACTTCTGAGAGGAAAGCATAGAGACGCTTCTGTGTTACCTGGAATTGCACCCTTGGCACTGGGTGGAACTGCTGCACCCCACCTTCTCCGTGTGCCAGCTGGTGTGCTATGGTGGCCCTCAAGAGCTGCAGGCAGTAGCCTGAAGGCAAGAACTAGGTAATTAATATGTGGAATTCAGTGCCACAGGAAGTGGTGGCAGCTACAAGCATAGACAGCTTCCAAGAGGGGACTGGATAAACATATGGAGCAGAGGTCCATCAGTGGCTATTAGCCACAAGGGAACAACTGGCCACAAGGTGCCCCCCTCTGGCAGTCTGCCTGGCCCAGCAGCGCCTCAGTGGGATCGATCTCATGCCAGTTCCGTGGAGTTTGACGTTGTTGAGCTGGCTGACTCCATGGGCTGGGAGGTCCTGTCCGTGAAATGTGCTGTCTGCCAGCTGCAGTGGAACACACCACTACAGAATGGTGCATATGTGTTTGGGAAGAGTAGGGTTCTGGTGGAGTTCAGCAAGCTCTCCTACCTGCACTCCTATGGCGACCTCACCGATCGGGAATGGGACTCCATATGTGACTTCCTGTATCGCCAAGTCATGGGTCGTGAAAAGGCTGCCCTCCACTAGCTCCAGCTTTGCTTCCAAGCCTTCTGGAGCGTGGCTTTCTGGTCCAGTGGCTTGTGCTCTGACTGTGTGGATGAGGAGAGGAGCTCCCGACTGAAGGCCCTGCTGATGGATTATTTCGAGAAGGAGATGATGCCAGAGGAGGCAGTCCCTGTGTTCCAGGACGAAGAGCAGGTAATTGAGAGCCTCCAGGACATTAAACTATGGGATTGGGAGGAGCAAATCCAAGCCGACATCCTCCTCTTCCTGTCCATCTGCCAAGATGAGAAGTTCTCCATCAGGGTATTCCGTGGCCAGGGTATTCCATGGCATCGGAAGTCCATGTTATCCTGCACAGGTTTATGGCAGAGACAGGCGGTTCTGGAGGAAGTACATCCACTTTGACTTCAACAAGATCATGCACTTGGCCACGGAAGAGATCATCCGCTGGAAATGAACTGAGTTTGCATGGTCACATCAGTTGACGAAGACACATCCTCAAGAGACAGGCGCCTGAAGCTTCAGGTTTCCCTCAGACCTGTGAGCAGATTGTCTAACTGAGGAATGGAACAGACTACATGCCAGCCCATAACTAGGGAGCAAGCAGTTCACTGTGGAGAATCACCGCCTTAGTACCAACACTGCCCATGGCCTGGTCTCTCATGCGTGCCGTCCTCATTCTCTTGTCCAGGCAGCGTGTAGCGCCCCTCGTTCGGCAGCCAAAGGTCTGCTCTGTTCTCCCCCCATCCCTGTTTTGGGGGCTCAAGGACTCTGCAGCTGGGAGGGAGGGAGGAGCTGGGCCGCTCGCTTGCCTCTGGCTACTGTAGCATCTGTGTGTGTGTGCGTGCGTCCTGCTGGCGAAGACACATCCTCAAGAGACAGGCGCCTGAAGCTTCAGGTTTCCCTCAGACCTGTGAGCAGATTGTCTAACTGAGGAATGGAACAGACTACATGCCAGCCCATAACTACAGTCACAGGATATCACGGGCTGTCCTCCCCCCCCCCAGCCTGTAGGTTGCCTCAGGGTTCTCAGAACTCCTCTGCACAGGAGTTTGGGGAACTGAAAATAACTTTCCTTTGCCATGAAGCACATTATTTATTTATTTTTAATTTCCAAGTCTGTGCACTTACTGGGCTGGATCCATTCTGCTAGCGGTGGTGTGTATCTGGACGTCCACTAACCTACACCCCCACCAAAAAGGTTGGGCTCCCTGCTTAGAGTGAGATGCTGGTTCATTTTGCTCATCTTTCTTCTTGGATCTTTGCTCCTTGGATAGGTAAATATAGTCCCATAGAATAAGTTCCCTTCTTTATCTCTGTAAACTACCACCTTTATTTTCTGAACCTGTATGTTTGTTCATATACTGTTTTTTCAATTAATAAGTTTTGATTTTATTCTTTACTTCTCTTTAATAAAAACCATTTCATTAATCACAGCCTGGTTCATTTTGAGAGTTCTACTGAGGGAAAAATCCCTGTAAACATAGGTGGAGATCCTGCTTGATTACCCCCTCTCGCATTGTTTGGGTTTCCTGGCTAATTCCCCAATAAACTCAGGAAACCCTCACAGCCACTTTGAGTAACAGCCATCATGCTGTTCTGGGAGGGGGGGGGGGCATCCCAGAAGCAGCATTTTGGACTGCAGTGGGAGCGAGAGTCAAGGCAGGCCCTGGGATTTAGCAGTGGATCCAGGCCTGTGGTTTCCATGCTGTTCATGTTTTGCCCATGAATAAGGCAACATTTACTATCAAATTTCCTGATCATAAAGTTAAATTATAAATGTGTATAATAAAAATTATGGCAATGAGACAGTCTAAATGTATATGTCTGGATCCAGAGAAGCCCATATATGTGTAGGAGTACTTTTGTGCTTTTATCTATTGTCTTTTAATTTTATTTATTCATTTGTCTTTTGGAGACCACAGTTCCTTATACTGAATCAGAGGATAGAAAGTTCCCTGAATATTGCCCTCCCCATTTGTATTCATTAAGTTCAGCTTGATTGTTTACTTCATGCTGGGTTGGTGGGCTTGCCTAGAGACATTGGGGTGAATATTCTTGTTCTTCTGCATTTTTATCTTGCCTGTCCTTCAGGGAGCTCTATGTGGGGATTTGAACCAGTGTTCTAATTATTATAACACACTCCTTTATAAGTGAAGTGCCGAACAACATGTGAACCGTTGCAGGGCTCTTGTGATCATGAGGAAGCGGCTCCCACTCTGCAGAGAATTGTGGGGGAATGGTACCTGGAAAGAAGCTCAGTGCTTGCTATTGTTGGAGAAAGTCTCAGAAGCCAAGTAGTATGCATGTAACCATCCCTGTATTTTTTGGGTTCCCAGCCTGTGCTATATTTATTCCATTTGTTGTGTTGAGGTTTTGTTGTTGTTACTTCGGACAATCTGGGAAAATTAATAACCTTTTCTGTATTGCGGATGTTATGCCCAAATATTAACCTCCTACCTGACCTGCACCTTTGAGTAGTGTCACATTTCAAGGTACTACAAAATGCGCTGAATGTTGTGATTATGGTGTGTTACAAAATGCCTGCCTATGGCTTGTACTTGCTTTTGGTGGTTTCTCCAAGTAGAGGTAAGCCGACTTATGGCAAACCCAGCAAGGGGCTTTCAAGGCAAGTGAGCAGCAGAGGTGGTTTGCCATTGCCGCACTCCAGAGTCTTCCTTGGTGTTCTCTCTTCCAAGTACTGACTCTGCTTAGCTTCCAAGATCTGACAAGATCTGCTTTCCCTCCCCTGGTCAAGGATATTTATGCTTGCAAAAATGAAGGGAAGCTCCACAATTTGTCCTTCTCTTTGTGGAATAGCTTGTCAATCTCAGACACTAGTGAAATGGAGCACTATTGACAGTACAAGTATAACTGCAGAACCAACTGCAATGCTATGCAGAGTTACTCCCTTCTAAGTCTGTTGAAATTGATGGAATTAGAAGCATGTAACGCTATTTAGGACTGCATTGCAAATGTGTCATGCCACTGCTCTGAGAAGGATTATTGTGCACTCCTTGTGTTCTTGTTCACACTACTAAATTGCTACAGTACAGTAATGAAAATGGCTGTGAACTCTCAACTTAATATGGGCAAGCAAAACGTTAATGCACAGTGGAATCCCTGGGTTTCAGTTGCTTGTTCTGTTGATTTATTTCTGTCCCATTAAAATACCCGTCCATATTTCAGTAACATTCTTAATGGCCTTTCACTTTTAGCAGTGTTAGTGCTGGCTGTTCTTGCCCTTTGTATATACAAACTCTAATTATGGACAATGAAAATAAATGAGGTGGTTTTGTTTTCAAGTGCTAACTATTTAAATTCTGCACTAGCTGTTTTCTCCAATTATGGTAGGTTGCTTGTAAGAGTGGGTATATTGATTTGGAATTACAGTGGCATATTCAAAGAGGGTTTATAAAGCCTTTTTATTATGCACTAAATTATCATGCTCTAAGGGAAGATTAATATTTTGTAATGCACAATTTTGGCAATAATGAGGTGGAATGGGAGACACCTTAGTACTGGAATGACAGTTGAGTTGTGTAGCTGCAGGGAAGGAAAAATATCTCTGTCCATAGCTAAAAAAGAGTGTTCAGCTCCTAGTTAGTTCATGCATTTTTTAGCTTTGGGATTCTCTAGTAAAGGTAAAGGTTCCCTTGCTCGAAAGCCAGTTGAACCCGACTCTAGGGTTGCGGTGCTCATCTCCGTTTCAAAGCCGAAGAGCCAGCGCTGTCCAAAGACGTTTCCATGGTCATGTAGCCGGCATGACTAAACACCAAGGCTCACGGAATGCTGTTACCTTCCCACTGAAGTGGTACCTTTTTTGTTGTTGTTGTTGTTCAGTCGCACAGTCGAGTCCGACTTTTCGCGACCCCATGGACCAGCTCCCGCCAGGCCCTCCTGTCTTCCGCCGTCCTCTGAAGTTGGCTCAATTTCGTGTTCGTTGCATTGATGACACTGTCTAACCATCTCATCCTTTGCCGTCCCCATCTTCTTTGACCTTCAATCTTTCCCAGCAACAGGGTTATCTACTTGCAATTTCTTGCTTTCGAACTGCTAGGTTGGCAGGAGCTAGTCTAGAAGACTAGTAATTCCAGACTGAGTTTCATTAACTGCTCAATAAGCACATCCATTGCAGTTGTTATGAAATAATGTCACCAACATGACGGCAGACAGTGTCTTCTTACTATTGGTAAATGATGAGGTAATATTCCCTATGGAGAAGTAAACAGGGGTATCAGGAAAAGCTTTGCTTGCTTGGGTTGAGGATGCAGGCTGTTTAATCAAAGATCAAACACACACAGAAGCCGTGAGCAAGTGGGTTTGATCCAGTCTTTCTGCAATGGATTTTTGCTGCCTCCCCCGAACAACCATTCCAGCAATCTGACCAGCATGGGGATGGCTGCAAAAGAATGGGGAATCTTTAGAAATCCTTCTTCCCTGTTCTTGCATGAGCAGAGGATCTTCTGCAAATTAAACACAAGCTTGTGCAAAAAGGAGCAATTTCTACAGGTTCTACCTCCTTGCTGCATCCTTCTCTGTTCCCAGGGAACCTCAATCATTTTTGAGGAGCCCACTGTGGGGCTTCCTATATTCTCTGTTCATGAAAAGGCTTGGTTGTAATCTACTTACTAAATATTATAAAGCTTCATCAACTTTTTCCCACTTTGTGTTTATTGGTCACCTGTATTCTAAATTAAGACAACAGGAAAGTGAAGAAAATATTAGTCATTTTTTACAGATACTCCCTTCTTGTTGCCTTTCAGCATCTGGTATTTGGAGACATACTACTGCCTCTGGACTTTACTGTATTCATGTAAAACATTTTTGTGCTGCCTTTCCATCCAACTTAGGGTTCCCAAAGCAGCAAGCAACCATAACAGTGTTAATATGCAAATAAATATATATATATATAAAATACTTAATTAAATAAAACATGTAAACCTATAAGCACATAGACTCACAGACACAGAAGCAGGGAGGAGGGCCAATGAGAATTAGTGAGAACATGCTAAACAAAACAAAAATAGGTTCTCTTTAGTTGCAGTTCCATTTTGAGCTAATAGAAGTTTCCCAAACAGTTTTCAAAGGTAGCACCATCTAAAGTGCTTTGCAGTAATCAGGAAGAACGGGCACAAACCAGAAAAATGTGGTTTCTGGTGTGCCCCATTCATAAAATGTTAGAATGTAGAGTGCCCCCCCCCAGCATGCGGGGGAATCTCTGGCTGACTCTCCTCTACTTGCCCTCCAAGTTTGGTGAGGATTGGATTTACAGGGTCCAAGTTATGGCCCCCCAAAGAAGGTGCCCCCAGGAAAGTGCTATCTGGGGAAATGACTAGAGATCCTCTGCAAGTCTGGTGTATCTAGTTTGCACAGGATTCATTCTGTACACTCCTGAACCTCCTGAACCTGGCAAAATGACTGCAGGTTCAAGAGGTTCAGGAGTGTATAGAATGGATCCTGTGCAAGCTAGAGACACCAAACTTGGAGGGCATGTAGAGTAGCATCTGGGGGAGGTCCGCTGTGACTTTAGTGTATCTAGCTTGCAAGGGATCAATTCTGTATGCTGCGAACCTCCTGAACCAGTACCTGTCAAAATGACTACCTGTGGTCATTTTGACAGGTGCAAGTTCAGGAATGTATAGACCAGATCCTGTGCAAGCTAGAGACATTAGTCACAGGGGACCTCCCCTGGATGCTCCTATACATGTCCTCCAAGTTGTTGCTTTGAAGTTATGTAAACATTTTGATCAAGCGGAGACAGTCTGTCTGGAAATGTGTCTGTTCATGAACCAGCACAAACCTCCAGAAATAATTTGAAAGTTCATGGAATGTTTGAGCCTGTTGACCTGCCACAAACTTGACTTCGCGAACCATGTACCGGCCAAAATTCATCACAAAGTTTAGTTCATGAGCTGGTTTGTGCCCATCCCTAGTAATCAGTCCTGGAAGCAGACATAACTGTGGCCCTTCAAGGAATGGATGCAGTTAGTGAAGCAGCCAGGCATTATATACTAGAAATGAAATGTAAATATGCATCTAAGCCTAGATCTAACAGTAACCCCAGACTCCAAACCTTTTACTTTAAAGAATATGCAGCCCTGTCCAGGGTGGATTGAACATCCACCAAAAGGACTACAGTCTTATCTGGGCTGAGCTTTGGTTTATTGGCCCATTATTGTCTCTAAATATGTCTACTACCTCTCCAGATATTGCAGAGAAAGAGAGGTAGAGTTTCTGTCAGTGTAGAAATAATGTTGTTAGGCACTCCCCACCACTCAGCTGTTTTGGGGTGTCTTGTGCAATCCCTTTAAACTTTAAAAGGATTGCAGAAGACAGCCTGAAAAACAGTTGAGCGCTCAGCTGTTTCATGCCACCTTGTGTGATCACTTTAAAGGGACTGCAGAAGACAGCCTGAAACAGCTGAGGGATGGGGAGCAAGCTGCTCCCTGTTGTTCAGTTGTTTTTCAGGCTTTTTGTAAACCCTGTTTAAAGGGACTGCAGTCCCTTTCAACCAGGTTTGCGGGACCATGAACCAGTTCGGTTTGTGAACAAACCTCCCGGTTCGTTTCAGTTTGTGGTTCGGTTCATGGTTCAGTCACAGACCATGAACCGAACCACATTTATCAGGTTCATGCCCATCCCTAGTTGTTACCCTGTGACAAAAGTACTTGTTGAAGGCTATACTAGCCTGCTGGACTATGGAAAGTCCCCTGCCCTACATATCTATCAAGCCTCAACTGCTGCTGCATTGAACAAACTGAAATGCACAGGCGAAAGAGATTTAGCACCCCCCACCTTATTCTTTTAGGCTCTGATGAAAGCATGTTAACAGAAGCTGATGTTTTAGAGCAATGATATTCAAGGGCTTGGGAGCCACATGTGGTTGTTTGATATGCTGCTTGTGGCTCTTTCGAAAACTGATCTTCAGTGTGGCACCTGCTTCATATTTCAGAAGATTGGGCAAGGCCCTTGCCCCATGAGACTTGTGTAGTAGTAGTAGAATTTATTGCAAATGGCCAGAGGCTGCTACAATCTTAGACTAAAAAGTAATACATGAAGTGCAAATGTTAACCAAAAAAAAAAAAAGATACAATCTAGTTCAAACCCTATAAGCTGTCTCTGGCCCCAGCTCCTGCCAACCTAGCATTTCGAAAGCAAGAAATTGCAAGTAGATAAATAGGTACCGCTTCGGTAGGAAGGTATCAGTGTTCTATGCGCCTCGGCATATAGTCATGCCAGCCACATGACCACAGAGAAGTCTTCAGACAGCGCTGGCTCTTTGGCTTGGAAACAGAGATGAGCACCGCCCCCTAGAGTTGGATTCGACTGGCTTTCGAGTAAGGGAAACCTTTACCTTTCTAAGCCCAGTAAAAGTAACAACAAAAGGAAATGTGGCATTGTGGGTTGATGGCATTGTGAATGTGGTTTTCCAAGAGTCCCTGGGTTCCACAGACAAATAATGTTTTGGATGCAGAACAGCATTTCTGTGGCTAAGTTTTTCTCCCCCTGCTTTTCAGGTAGACCTGCTGCTGTAGGTGATATCTTTAGCAGCTGCTGTTATCCAGGTAGGTAGGTAGGTAGGTAGGTAGGTAGGTAGGTAGGTAGGTAGGTAGATAGATAGATAGATAGATAGATAGATAGATAGATAGATACCCTGCAGCAGAGGTAGTTGTTGAACAGCAGTCGACAAAGAGGGTGACAATAGTCAGGAAGGGACTTTCTTAATTTCTTTAGCCTACTTTTCAGCTGTACATCCAAGATACGGCTCCCCGCTTAGGAGCTCCCCGTCTAGGTAGCTTTCAGGGCTTAGCAGCTTCACAAGTAGAACTGCATCAAGTGGTTTTAGATTAGGCCATATTTCTGAGCCTTTCAAAATCAATAGGGGTCTACAGTTTAGGTTTTGCTTCTGTGGTTTCTTTTTCTTTTCTACAGTGTGTAATGGTTTATATGTTTTTAAAAAAGAACAAAGCTGATGGTGGTAGCAGTGCCCTTTCCAGCTTCAGAACTGAGAACTTGTGAGGGCCTGTGAGGTACATAGTTGGCAGAATGAAGTAAACTGTGAAAATCACTTCTCAAAGGAGCAGCTGGAGCTTTGTCCTCCTTTCCTGCTTTGATTAGGGTTGGCTGTTTTCTCTCTCTGTTGTTCTTAGACAGAGTGTCTGTACTAACTGCTACTATTCCAAACAGGGGAAAGCCATGCATCTAAAGTTATTAATATATAGGTACTGGGTGGTGCAAGTATCATTATGTAATCTGTTATTTTTCCTCGAGCCGCCATAGGCATTATTATTCATGTCATAAAAGTAGGTGGATTGATACTTCTGACTGAATTTCATCCTGTTAACGCAATCAAGTTTGATATGGCCAGCTTCTGCTTAATGTCATACCACAAATTGCAAAAGAGAAGAATAATGGTTAATTATTACAGTGGTTTCACTGTTAGGAGTCACTTGAAACCAGGCAACGGCAGATTGCCAAAGAGAAAGGGCTGTGTTTGGGAACATATATGTGACTTCTTATCTGAGGGACTTACTGCCCAGTTTTGTTAACAGCTGTGGCTTAGTGGCATTGCAAGCCCTGTTTCATCCTGCGTCGGAATAAGAAGGCTGCTCAGCTTTCCTGGGTCTCTTAGCCAGACTCTCCTTTCTCTGCTCCCAAGTTCTACACTCTCTCTGGGTAAACTTTCCTGGCCACCACAGGCTATGAATTAAGGGAAGTTTCTGCCTGAGTGATGTAAACCCAGGTCCCTTCTGCTGCTGCTGTTAGAGGCTTAGAGGCTCAGCTTCACTTTGCCATGTTTCCTGCTTTTCTTGCCTTAGCTCAGTGGCACTCACCCTGTGGGTCACAGAGAGCCACGTTTGTAATTATCGCCAACCAAAAGAGGACACACATGCCTTGCAAGAGCAACAGACTGAGTAATGATTAAAAATATTGGGAATAAACTTGAAATCCTCTTTCTCTGCCACTCACACATTCTAAATTCCTGGCCACCACAGCGGTTCGCCAACCCAGCGGTTCGAAAGGTAAAAACGAGTAGATAAATGGGTACCTGCCCTAGGTGGCAGGGGGCACCCACCTCCTGGTTCCGTGCCAGGAGTGTTGGCAGCAGCAACGGAGGTGAAAGGAGGCAGCGGCGAAAAACAACAATGGCTGATATCCGGATGACCAAGTGTAACGATATGAGCTTATGTTTGTATTTCTGTATAGTGGTGATGCTGCTTATGTGTGTCTCTAGCATGAATACCTATGCAATATGTATTCAGGGATTGCTGTTTGGTTGTGTTGCTTTGTTCTGCATCTCATGCTTGCCTAGAAATAGGCTGGCCTGGGCCTGCCGTTGCACATACGGACCATGTGCGTCCCTGGAATGTATCCCATGACTCTTTGGGATGGAGAAGACACCGCGCCATTGCACCCACTTGGAGAGCTGTGGAAAATCCCCAGCGAACCCCGGCATTCTTGGAATGGAAAGAGCAAGTGACCCTACTCCCTTAATCTGGTTTGGAGATCTAAAGACAATAGCGTTTATGGCTTTGGAGCAGGAACCAGATCTGCAAATCAAGAGGGTGTCCATGGGAACGGAAGATTCACACCTTGCCAAAAGGCACCTTTGATGTAGGAGTAGGATCTGCATATTGCCACCACCCCTTAGGAGAGCGTCATCCCCTTCGTCATCCCCTCGTCACCCCCTCTTCATCCAGTAGTGATAGTTTAGAGGACGGGTTTGATAGTTTATGGCTGGATAGCACATGCCCCAAAAAGAGTTTATTTAAGGAGAAACTCTCCTTTGTCTCTCTGGTTAACCCACCCTTCCCATAGCAGTGCACTAAGGTGCTACAAGTGACTCTACTACTTAAGTTCTCCGGAGTCGCGACCCAGAGAGCTCACACGTGGTTTGGCTGGTCCTACCTGTGTGCCTTGGAGTTCACGAGCTGCTGCATTTCGGCTGCCCAGCGTTTCAAGGAGGAGAGTTCTTCCTCAGCTGGACCTCAGATGAGTATAGCCGTGCCCCATTGTGTCTTCCCCATTTTGATGCTTTTGTTATTTTCTATGCTGTAATTGTTCTAATGTACTATTGTAACTAAGGAGCTTGTATGAATTTGTGTGATTCCGATTTTGTATGCCTGATGAAAAACCTTTAGTAAAGACAACATTTATTTAAGGACTAGCGTGTTGTCTCACTTCCTGGGATATAGCCGAGCGTCTCATTCGCCATCCGACCTCTGTATAGACTGGTATAGAACTTACGCACAGCCACAAACACCCAATTTTCCTTGGTAGATAACTTGGATTGGGTCTCCAGGAATTTCCTGGAGAAGTTGGCATAACACAAGACCTGACGGAAGGCAGAGCGAACGCAGGATGCGAGATGCAGGCGAAGCGGACGCAGGACGGCGCAGCCCGGCTGGAGCCGGAAGGACGTGAGCCGAAGAAGCATTCGCACGCAAAAACACTGAGCCTCCGGGAGAAGGTCGCCGGACAGCCAGAAACAAGCCAGAAAAATGACAACAACATGTGGACCCCGCCGGGAGAAGAGAGAAGGCGCTGCCAACCGGGTGTCGATAGGGAAGTCCCTCCCCTTGTGAAATGTGGCCCTAGGTAGGTCTAATCACTACTATATAGTAGTAAGTCTGTAAACCGCTCTGAGACCCACTAGGGGTTATGGGCGGTATATAAGCCTCATGTAAATAAAAATAAAAATAAAATAAATAATGTTAAAAATAGGATGGGCTATTGATTCTTGGAGCACTGATCTGGATAAGGCATGCTGGCCTGATCTCATATGATCTCAGAAGCTAAGCAGGGTCAGCCCTGGTTAGTATTTGGGTGGGAGACCACCAAGAAAGTCCAGGGCTGGGACTCAGTAGCAGGCGATGGCAAACCACCACTGAACGTCTCTTGCCTTGAAAACCCTACGGGGTCAACACAAGTCAGCTGTGACCTGATGGAACTTTATATGAATACATTGATTCTTGGAGTTACAACATGCAGAAATCATCCATTAACTGGGTCCTTTCTCCCTGTTGCTTCAGGAACATGTGCTCCAGGTGAATTGTAGAATGGCTTAATTATGGTGAATGACAAAATGGCTTAAGATGCTTCTTCCTCATGCCAGGGATTTTGTCATCTCCCTTTGTCCACCCCCTTGTAGGTCATCTTTCTCTTCCTGTCCCGAAGGGAGAGTAACTATCTTCACTTTGGCCTCTAATGCTCTGTTTCCTATGCGCAACTCTTTGGCTGAAGTGTGAGATGTGAGCTGTTAAGTCTTTCCTTCTCCCCAGGACCAAACCTTTTCTATGGCACTGTGCATTTCTCTGTGACTGAGAAGTGAGTTGTTCCTCTGTGTCTTTGCTATCCAGCAAGGAGTCCCTTATGGTCTCTGAGCTTGTATAGAGTGCGAACCCAGTAATAGTACACTTTGATGTAATTTCTGAGGTGTAAGATGTTTCCCCACAGCAACCAAGGAAGAATTAACACTTAATACTTAGAGCAACATCTAGACTCAGCAAGCAAAGGCAATCCAGTGATTTGAATTGCAAGATGGAATTAAGAAGCCCTGATAAATATTCCAAGGGAATCAAACCCCAATGGACAAACAGCCCCCAATGATTCCACCCTTACAACCTTAAATGGGGGCCGGGGGGGGGGGGGATTCAAAGAGCAGAAACAAAGGCAAATGGCACAAAATCACAGATTTGTAAATATATCTAACACTCACATATAATACCCATTTGTCATTTTCATAGTATGTTTGGTTTTTTATAGGCATTTCTGTGCATAAGTAATGCATCCCCCTCTGCTTAATTATATTCCTAAATTCCCACCCCATAATTTTGCAGCCTTTTTAAGCTATAATGAGTATCGTGGCAAAATTCCCTTTGGCTCTAATAGATGTAAAAACAGTTTATAAAATTATGCTTCTTAATATTCCAGATTAAAAAATATAATTTGCTTCTTCAGCATGAGCAGTGCTCAGTGAATGCTTTTAGAAAAAGGAAGTGGAACTATGCCATTCAAATAATTTTTGTTGAGTTTAGTCTCTTCTTTTTAAAAAGATATGTTTATTCTTGAATACAAAATGCAAGTTGATTGACAAAAATAATCAACAGATTTACGTTCTAATTGGCTACTTTCCCAGTCTGTCTACATTCTGTGTTAAAATTTGTGTTCATCCTTATACATACTATCATGGACATGTTTTCCTTTTTTGGAAAAAATAATCTTAGATACCAGATTTTTGGCTGCAGTTAAATCTTACATAAAAGCTAGGCTGGAGTGGGCTCCACTAGAATAGAAGGTGCCAATAAAACAGAACACAGTACGTCAAATGACTTGTTTGGCTGTGAAATCATGGCACAACCAAAAATAGTGGCAGGTTTTTGGAGAGCACTTTCTGGTGTGAGATTTACAAAGGAAAGCTTGGCGTTATAAAGGATGGCATTTCTATGAGGTGCTTATTCTGCTTACTTGATGTGATTCCAGTTTTCTCCTATGTTAACAGCCTTGAAGAAATGCAATGTACATCAAATCAAGTATGGGCTTCACCTGTACTGTACTTGACCCCAAACTATAAGTGCCTGTTTTATTCCAAGCATGAGAAAGAAACTGGTTGTTAGGAAGTAGCTGTCAATTTGGGGAAATCTGTGTATCTAGTATAATTTTATCCTTTCTCTAGGAGTGGTTTACATAGTTCTGCTTTCAGGATTTTATCCTTACACTTATTTACCCTTATTCCTAATCTCTCTATATTATAAAAGTGTTTTGGGGTGGCCCCTGGCCTATGGGGTGTCATGATTAAATGTGCTCCCTCAGCCATTGGCCCGCCAGCTGCCGCTCAAGGCTGCTGGCGTGCCATTGGCAGGGGGGGAGGCTCGCCACCTTGACCTGTATGGGTCTGGGATAGACGGACGGATGGTGAGTGGGCAGTAGGGAGATGAGCGAGGCCGGCAGCCTTGGACAGACGGCCCTTCGTTCCAGCACCTCTTGCCCGCCACGGCCTCGACCTCAGCCGGGGAGGCTGCGGGCCCAGCTTGGGGGGGATCCCTCCGCTGGCCCCGGCTGCACTCGGGGAGGGGGGAAGCAGCCATGCCGCGCCTCTCTCGCCTGGCACAGGGAAAGACCTCCGATGCAGCCAAGTGGGAGTGGCTGCCCAGAGGCCTCTGCCCCCTCCTCGCTCACATGCCGAGGCAAGCGAGCCGGGAGGGGGCCGGGGAGCCCTTTGCGGCACTCCCCGTTAGTTCTCCTGCCCTCCCGCTTTGGCCACCCAGTGCCCCCCACCCCATCCTGGCCCGGCCGCCGAGGCCATTGAGCCAGCAGGGGCTCGGGGAGCCATTTCAGGCCCTCCCCCTGGGTTCTCCTGCCCTCCCGCCCAGGCGGCCAACCAGGAGAAGCCGCCCAGAGGCCCCCCGCCCCCTCCTGGCCCTGCCACCGAGACAACCGAGCCAGGAAGGGGCCGGGGACCACTTTGGCCGCTCCGGTCCTGAGAGCCAGCCTCGCCGGAGGGATGGGCCGCTCAGCAACACAGGGGTGCCTTTGTCTCGGCCTTGGGCCGCCGTCGCATTTGGGATGGCATCGCGCCGCCACCATGGCCCAGCCCGCCCACCCGGAAGGCCGCGCCATCCGGCTCTGTGCCAGATGCGAGGGACCAGGAGGTGGGTTCTCCTGACCTCCCACCCTCCGGTAAGTGGGGGGGCAGGTCATGGGGGGCGTCGCCGAACAAGGCCGGGCAGATTTTTCCACCAGGCCCTTGACCACATCGACGGGAGCCAGGCCGGGCGCCTTCAATGCACCACGATGGGTGGGGCCGTGGTCCCACGGCCAGGTGCCCGAGCTTGCACCTGTTCTGTAGTACGGGACAAGGCCAGGTGGCTTGGCCTGGCGGGGCCTCGATCTGGTGGCGCTGGCAGGGGAAGGGCTGAGGCCAGGCGGTCCATGCCCCAGCGGACAGGCTTGCGCCCGTTGTCTTCACTCCCACAACGAGCCTGATTCCTAGTTCTACATAATCCAGAAAAGCATATAGAAATCCTTCAAGCCAGTCAGAGAACTGGCTCAAATGCTGTGCTTGCAGAATTGAGACAAACTTCCTCAAAATAACAATCTTGTTTCCCATTCAAGAGGCAGGTCTCCTCTCAATGTTGAATCCTCTGCTGTTCAACAAAATCCCTTGATCCTTTTTGGGTGACATGGAGTGCTGCAGAAATTGGGGGGAAGACAGGGAGATCTATTCCAGCTGTAGAGCTGTTGTTCATGATTTGTAGCATCCAGTGTTCAAAACTCAGCCTCTTCAAAAACATGTTTGGAAAAGGTTTTTTTTTTCCTGAGGGAGAGGAGTTTTCCCTTTGGAATTCATTGAGTATAGTAGAAGCAGTGTCAGGAATTAATTTTTTATTATAAATACAAAGCTGCAAAGCAAATTTTGTGACTATTTCTGTCACCCTGACTTGATATGGAAAATGTTACATGTTTG
This sequence comes from Gekko japonicus, assembly GCF_001447785.1. Lineage (NCBI taxonomy): Eukaryota > Metazoa > Chordata > Lepidosauria > Squamata > Gekkonidae > Gekko > Gekko japonicus. The sequence goes on along the minus strand of NW_015160283.1, from coordinate 108,551 downwards.
AGTACAGCATCTTGTGACTTATGTTTGACATACTGTGGAGTGCTGAATCTGAATCTAGAGGGATAGTAAATTATGCAGATGACCACATCAACAGGACCCCAAAAGACCCTGGATTAAAAACTAGCAACAAAAGTGGTTGTTTAAATCATCCCTGAAACAGAGTCAGATCGGACCTCATGCAAAACTATGATTTAAATATACTAGCTGTGGTCAGTATGTTCATCTGAATGTGGACCATTCTACTAACTGTGGTCCATCAAACCATGATCTAAAACCAGGGACTGAAGGTGGGTTTTCATGATGTATGAACACAGTGTCCTTGGTTGTTCCCTGATGCTGCCCTTGCTGCAATGCTGGCTTGGATACCAGCTTTTCTTTGTGCAAGACAGGATTTGAATTATTGTTGTGAGCCAAATCCTGGGCTTCACACACAAAGCATAGTTAAAAGGAACCATAGTTTCGCGTTATGTCTGAACTAAACCACAGCGCAGCAGCACGACAGACCCACTACTGTGGTAATGTTAGCAAATTCCATTGTCTCGTGCTGCAGATTTGAACTGGCGTTATATCACAACCGGTTGTATTCACTGTATGAAAAGCTACTGCTGTTATTTCACAAAGATAGCTCCCTCCCAAATAGACATTAGCACTGCCTAAACCCTATTGTACATAAATAGCCACAGGCAAACAGAACAAGATATTCTTGTTCGTGGCAATTTTATCAGAGCCTGTGTAAAACTGCAAGCCTGTGAGTAGAGCTGCCCTTGGTGGTTGAATGCTGTTACAGTACCAGGAATGTTTTAGGTGCTTTCTGAAATATGTGATGACGAAAAGGTGAGTGTGCATTGCTTCACTATCTGAATAGGACAGCCTGTTTATATCATTATTCTACACATAGGCAGCATGACTAACTTTTTAATAGGTTTTTCTGGGTGCGTGAATAATATAATTAATGTCAACACCACATGAAATTTCAAGCTGTTAAGCAGAATGATGTAATTTATCTGTTCAAGAGCAAGTGTCACACAATTTACTGTGTGTGAATGAACTCTGTTGGGGTAATATTTTTGAGCCCGCAATGCAAAAAAAATCTTTCGTATAATGATAATCTTTATGGGATGCAGAAAAGTTCTGTCACAAAACTTTGAGCAAGCCTTGTCCTCCTCGATTAATTTGTACTTTCCGTTGTGTGTTTGTCCTCTGTTAGACTTCTAGGAAATTACTGACCCATAATTTAAGTTGCGTGAAGAACAGCTTATTATTGTATGAATTCATAATTCAAGCCAAATCCCTTGACTCTGTTTTTTTCTGATGAAAGTAGTAATATGAGGTCTCTATTTCTGATCAGCAAATGATATCCCTACAATTTCTGAAAAATCATGTTCCTTGAGTTAGACCTTTGCAGTGGATACTGGTTAGGCAATGACCTAGTCAGCTACTGTTCTGTTTGTTATGTGCTCTTTGCTTAGATACAGTCATTTGCAAACAGCAATCTTTTAATAGCAGAAACAGATTTTTAAGCCTCAGAAAGGAACCAGAATGCTAGCAATTGCATATGTTGTTCCTGAAAAAATGTTGAGTTTATTCTTTTTTTATAATCCTGCGTTTCTGCAAAATGGCCCTCAATTATTATTACATTCTTAAGTGGACTACAGTTCCATTTCACTTCTGTGTCTGGAGTATTTTACTAAACGCCATATAAATGTTCAGTTTGCCAGCTACAAAAATGGAACGGCAATGTTGATCTTGCCATAAACACATTTTACTACTGTGTTTCACTATAACTTCTTGTCTATCCTTTTAAAAGTAAAAAATATTATTTTAGTTAAAAAAAATCAACTGCCCCCTGCTTGACATTATTTTTTCTTCCAAAGTTTCTCTCATTAGAGTGTCAGGATATGGAATACCACATAATTCAAGCATTTATGTCAATTTTGAGAGTTTGTTTCCATTTTCTTTTTCTTAACATTCCAGTGCCTAGTTCACGGGTCTCCAGCATGGTGCCCATGGGCACCATGGTGCCTACCAACACCTTTCTTGGCACCTACCAAGTGTTTTTAGAAAGTGGGCAGGACCAGGTGGGGCTTTTCCCAGCAAAGCTTCTGACTGGCCATTGGAGAACTGATTGGCTGTGCGGATTTTTGGAAAATGTTGTTTTGGCAGCCCCTGCTGCCACAGCGCAAGGTGACTGAAGGTAAGCTGGGGCAGCCATTTTGTGGCTGCCTCCACCTTCTCTGGCAGCCATTTTGTGGCTGTGTCCACAATACCCTGTCAGAAGTCCAAAGGTGTCCATAAGCTCAAAAAGTTTGGGGATCCCTGGCCTAGTTCATTTCTAGAACTTCCAAAATTATGTGTGAACAAAGTAAAGCTGTTGACTGCTAGAGTGTTGAAACTGATTTGATACTAGTTGCTATACTGGAAGAGAAAAAGGTCTGCCATCCTTCAAACAGTATCAGTCTGAGAATGCAAATGTATAGAATCTGGTTGATCTTTCCATTAATTTAAAGCTTGGCTTTTCCAGTTTTTGTTGTTTGAAACTACTGCATCTTCATGAAGTCCATGAACTGTTTGTCCATTGTAGAGGGTGGAAGGGCATTGCTGACATTTCATAGCATATATAAAGTTGGAAGATGAAAGGTGAATAAACCTGAGATGTCATGGCTGCTACTGTTAGGTCCTGTGATAGTGCTGTCAGAGTGAATATGGGGACAGAGCTGGTGTCTTGGTTTGTTGTAGGCCCTAATTCCTGAATGAAAGAGGAGTATCTTTGTCCAGCATTGGTTGTCTGTGTTAGGAAAAGCATTTTTGTGGGTGAGAAGTTGTTTAAGGTTAGGAGCTTGTTTGTGGGCAAGAAAAGATTTGCCTCCCAACACCTGTGAAAGAGGAGTATCATTGTCCAGCATAGGTTTAGCTAATTAATGATACACTGAGCCAGTTTGATCTGAGAGCTGTATTTGACTGTCACAGGTATTATTTAGTTTGGACCTATCTTGCAGGAAGTTATCTCTTGGTATCAGTCTGGAATTCTTTCTTTTTTTAAACCCCCGAAGGGATATTTTTTATTTTGCAATAGACTACAGAACTACAAAGAAAATATTAGGAAGGGAACTACAACTAGGGATAAAGGAAAGATAACCCCACTGTGCTAAAACCCCAAGAGGAGGAGATCTTATCCCTGTTAGTATGAGTGTTAGTACCAAAAGTGTTAATATCACAATATACTTGTAGAGTTCTTGTTTATCACCGCTTCAAATGTGTTAATATGTTAATTGTTATGAGAGAACTTTCTGAACATATTGTTCTTCGCTTCAAAAGGCCATTTTCCGAGTCCTTCTGCCTTCACTTCGGCTTTCTGTCTCTAAAATTGTATACAGCTCTGGTGGAACCTGCACCTGTTTCTGCAGCAGAGTCCTCTTCCATTCCAGAGGTGGCAGAGTCACTAGATTTCGTTTCTTCCTCCTTAGACTCTTCCTCTGTTCCCAGCTGACGCCGCAAAAACTCTTTGGGTTTAAATGTGGAGTCTATCTTCTCTCTTTTATCGTTGATCTTAAATATGACCCCCTCCGGGACCACCCATCTGTACGATATTCCATTGGTTTGAAGGAAAGAAATTAAATCTTTATAGTTTTTCCTCTTTTGTAGAATTTCAAATGGAATGTCTTTTAAAGTTTTGATGATTACATTTCCCATTTTCAGTGGAGTTGCTGATGTCGCTTTTAAGATGGCATCTCTGGTTTGTCTTCTTGAGAATCTGACCACTATTTCTCCAGGCAGGCTATTTTTTAAATACAATTGGTGTATGCCCTGTAGGCTAGCTCCATTTCTTTTACAAGTTCATCCGCTGTTAAGCCTATTACTGGAGCGATGATCTCACTAAGCACCTTCCTCAGGTCCTCCCGCTCTGCTTATGGAACTCCCTGGAACCTGAGAATCATGTTGGCTTTTTCCATCTGTAACTGCAGCAAACGATTTTCTTGGACGTTCTGCTTCGTTTCCACTTCTCCCATTCTTTTCTTCAATTTCTTGCTTGTGGTGTCTATCTCTTTAATTTTCTCATCTGCCTGCTCCACTTTTTTCTCCGTTTCATTCAGCTGGATCTGTTGAGATGCAAAGTTCTTATTCATCACGGTCAATTTGCTGGTTAATACCATCGAGTTGTTCCATCACCGGCTTAAGCATATCCGCTAGCAGTTTAATGACGTCTGCTCCCTCTTCCGGTTTTGGGCTCTGACTGCCTGGCGGTTTCGTTTTCAGCTTTCCCTGCTGGGCCGCCATTTTCTCCATTTGGTTTACAGTTTCTACCGCTTCTTCATGGCTCGAAAAACTCGCCCCACAATGACGAAAATCAAGTAAGTCTCTCAAAACACACTCGTTGTATTTCCTCCCCTCTCCCCCTTCGTATCGCTTATCAGTTCATTCGCATAAAAGGCGTCTCTCTTTGTGACCGCTTTTGTCAGCGGGGGGGGGGATTTGCTTTTTAAAGTAATCCGATTTATTCTGAACTCACGTTCATTGTCAGTCAGTTTCTCTGTCCTTGCTCATAAATCTCTATTCCGCTCGATCTCTGGCGCTTGTCCCGGTCAAACCAGCTAGTGACCGAGGGCCACACAGCAGCTGGACCGTCAGGGCAGAGGGAAGCCTCAATTCTCCGGCCTTACACCATCGAAAAGGCTACCCCTCAAAAGCCCCCTGGCCTGGAGCCTATTGCAAAGGCTCCTTGGGGGTGTCACTTGAGGTGGCACCCCTCCAGGCCACTGGTGTGCGGATCGCTCTCCCACAGCTCGGGGAGAGCGTCCACCATCACTGCTTCATAAACCGGAAGCAGTATCAGTCTGGAATTCTCGATCTGTTCCTTACTACATCAGGTGGGTATTGTAATTCTGAAAATGTCTGTTGTAGATCCTGCAAGTGAGAATCTTGGAGGGATCAGAACAGGTGTGCCTGTAGCGTACAGCTTGGCTGGTTCCTACGGTGCTACTGGACTTGAATCTAGGTGTTCTACTGCAGACTAACACAGCTACCCTTTGAAACTAGCTTTATAAAAGTAAAATACCAATGAAAGTAGTAGTTGAGTTGTCTTGTAAGCACTAATTGATGGAAAGGTTAATTTTTATATTTAGCTTTTAACAGAGCAGGAAGGATTCATAAACTGGGTGAGAAATTATTCACAGACATTAGGAAAATTCGTCTGAAGCAAGAACTTAGCCACAAAAATGCGGTTCTGAAATGCAGTAATGTGCAAGGCTGGCCTCTACTTTTCTTGTTAGTGGTTAACATTAAACCAGCTGAATATGCAGCCAGCATCTTATGCTTTTAAAAAATTGTTTTGCTTATTTAAAACCTACCATTTTAATTTGGGACAACAGCAGTGGCCATGTGAAGCGTATGTTTCTTGGATCAGCTTGCTTTGTAAGGTTCTTTCATGCCACTTTCTCTCCCAAGCCACCTATTTGCTCATGCTGCGTGTTTCAGGATCAGACTTTTAGCTTCAAATGGCTGTTTCTCAATGGCCATAAACACTGCAGTTTTAAAACAGTACATTGTGTGACATTTTCTAAAAAGTCCCTTCTAACTAAAACTGAGTTTGAGTGGTTGATCCTGTTTTAACATATCAGCTTTTGCTGATCCCATTCCTTTCCCTGTTTTTATTTTGAAAGCTTTTTGGAGCCAGAGACATTTATTTTCTTTGATTCAGTTATAATAATAATATGCTGATCATGCTGCAGTTCTTGTCCCCCAAAAAGCACTTAACAGTATTGTGAACATAAGAAATTTGAACAGTATTAATAGCTGGATCCTCAGCTGAGGTAAACAGTCCCCTTCCTCTGAATTCGGGGCCTCCTGGGACCAATGGGACAATTTCTAGTAAGTGCACTTTTATTAATAGTTGAGCTATTATAATTTTCATCAGCTAAAGTGATTTTAGTTGGCTAATGTATGTAGCCTTGTGGATTGGTGTAATCTGTGTAGCAAAAGTTTGTGCACACTTTATATTTCAGCTGCCAGTACTTTGCATGATAACCCAACCTCTGCTTCTAATCATTGATTACTAGGCAGTGTGAAGAATGAAATGGCAAGATTATGTTAAACTTTCTGGCTTGGAGAAATGCCTTATTAAATGGAGGATTACAAGATTTGCTATCCAATATTTTGTTGCCTGTTATAATGAATGCTGTGCAGTTGAATCACGTACTCGGAATTGGAGACCACTAAGGAACACATTCCTTCTGGGGTTATGCATAGTGTTAATGCTTTATGTGCTCATTTGATGTGATGCAGTCTGGCATAGCTATGTTGGATTCCTGCGTAGCGCTTATTAGTAGAACTGAGATGGTACACAAGCAATAACGTTAGAAACCTGGGGACTGGCTTGTAACAGTGAAGATTTAACACTTGTAACAATGAAGATTTTAAACGTCAGCCCTCTGACATGCTTTTTCAACAATCGGCAGCACACATCTCAAAGACGTTCTCTAGCATGGTTTAATTATGAAATGAATTTGTAGGAACCACAAGATTACTGGGGGGGAATGAGATCTAACCAGGGCTTTTTTGGTAGAAAAAGCCCAGCATGAACTCATTAGCATAATAGGCCACACCCAACAGCAGAAAATCATTAGCAGATTAGGCCACACCCCTGACTGCAGATCATTAGCATATTAGACCACACCCCCATGTCTTCCCTGGCTTGCCTGGGCGCCCTGTGGCTGCAGGGAGCCGGGGCAAGCTGACCCTTGGACAGGCCAGGGAAGGCACAGGGAAGCATTTAAATGCCTTCCCAATCCTTCCATCCCCCCCCCCAGCCCACCCACCTCAGAGTCACCAGCGGGGTCACTCTCCAGGCCTTCCTTCTCTTGTCACGCACACGCAGAGGTTTTGACTGTAGTGGGTGTGGCCAACTCTGAAGCCAGCCGGAACTCCGTTCCTGTGCATTCCAAACATAGCCCTGGATCTAATTATGGATGGATGGATGCAGATTCCCTTCCATTCTCTTCCATCTCCAGAGCTGTCATTGTTGCTTCTGCTTCTTTTACAAAAGTATATGCTGACTCAGTTTAAAACTGTCACTTTGCCTACGGTTTCTGTAACTGTGTATGTTCACCAGTTTTCGGTGGAGAAGCAATTTGAGAATCTTCCAAAATGCTTCCCACCCATGAAAGAATGGAGACTAAAACAGATGAGCTATTCTGGTAAAGGTGTCTGCCTGAGACTCTGGACTGTGGTTGGTGAACTAGATGGACCATTGGTCTGACTCATACTTCTTGTTATTTTAGGATGAGCCACAGCAGCCTTATCTTAAGAGGAGCACAGCAAAGTCAGAGAATATGTTTACCATGTATAAAGTTCAGCCCATTTAAAACACATCAGATTACCAGGGTTTGTAGAAAATACCTGTCTTAGACCTTGGAGAGCCACTGCTGTTCACAATGCAAGGCCACATGGGCCAATAAGACTGAACTGAGTTGAGTCGAATTGATCTATTATGAACTAGGAAGAAGGCCTGTTGTACCAAGAGACAATGGGCGCAAGCTCGGGGGACGGGCGGTGGCCTCCAATACCCCTTGGCTGCTCCAGTCCCCATCAGGCCAAGGCGTGTGGGCCCCTCCCCCGCCTGTCTGAGGCCCCGGTGGGCCAAGGTGGTCAGCCACGCCCCCCATGGGGTGCTCAATGTGCGCACGGGCCAAGCTGCTCAGCCTGCCCCCCGCCTGTTGGAGGCCCTGGTGGGCCAAGTGGTGTGGTGTCGTCCCTCTCCCGACTGCTGACTCGAGCCGCCAGTGGGCGAAGGTGGCCGGGCGCGCCCCTCCTCCCACAGCTGGATCAAAGCATCAGCAGGCAAAGGCGGCTGGCCGCATTCCTCCCTGCCTGTTGGAGGCCCCGGCAGTCCAAGGCGGCCGGGCTTGGGTCTTTCCCTGGCAGCCGCGCAAAGACCGGTGGCCTTGGCCGCAAGTTCCTCGGGGGCCCCCTGCCTTCCTGTACCAACCACTTAAATGTTACATTTAAAGTAAAATAACCTGCAGTGCAAATATATCTATCTATATCTATATATCTAAAGATGATAGAAGATAGATAGATAGATAGATAGATAGATAGATAGATAGATAGATAGATAGATAGATAGATAGATAGATAGATAGATGGGAGGGAGGGAGGGAGGGAGGGAGTATATAATTAACATTATGAAGAAATGTAAATCCTTTTTTGATTGAATATTATTAAATGACACTGATATGTTTGTGTTATTTTTATTCCAGTAACTCCAAAGGTAGATCAGTTTATCTGTTAAATCCTGTATGCATGTTTGTCCATCTTCGATCCTCAGTAATAGAGTTAATGTTTCCATTTCTGCATCATTTCATGGTTTTTCCCCCCATGCAAATTCATCCTATCTTTTTACAACTTGATTCATATAATTTTTACCTGCTTTGTTCATTTTTCATGTGTGTGGTACATTGTCTGTCTGTGTAAGAGTAGTGCAGATCGGTCCTAATCCTGTTCTGGAATAGCCAAATGTTCCCGTTCTGGATACATGACTCCAGCATCCACCATAGATCTCATAAATTACTGTGCTTCACATTAGTCCAATCTCACCATCTCAATGTTCAGTTCACTGCTGCTTTTTCACTGGGGTGCTATGTAATAAAGAAATTCATTGTTAAAGAATGTGTGCAAAGTGATCTCTTTAGGCATTAACCTCTGAGACAGAAGGGGTTGCCGAATTCTCCCTGACAGTCTTAAAATTGGGACAGGACGTACTTTAGCTAAACCTAAGTAAGTGGCCTTGACTTTTGCAATAACTGGCTGAGCTTCAGTATAAAGGTAGCCAGATTAAAGGATCTGGGTGGTTCCTTCTGACCTTTAGTTATGTAAATTCTGCCCCATTTTAATCTATTTTTGCCCATAATATAGCTAAAATAAGATTAGGATTGAGAGAAAAAACCTTTTGATCTTCACAAAGAAGACTGTTAATGACTCACGGCTCTTCACAGAAGCTTCATTTCCACTACAGTGAGCTTTTAAGATATATGTTTTCTTTCTCTTTTTTTTTCCTTATAGCAACCGCTTGCCAGATGTGAAGACGGCCAAGCAAAAATCAAGAGACCGTAGAAGCAGCTCATTACAGTCCAGGAGTAAGCGAAGAAAACAGTAGCAAAACAAATGTAAATATTTCACTCTCTTCAAACTTTATTCAATGGTCTTGATATGGTACCATGGAAATTACTAAAATATCCTGACTTCCTCCAAAGTCTCTGGCAATAAACCTTCCTGTCTTAAACTCATTTACTTAGAAATATATTCTGTTAGCACCACTTGTACGTAAATATGCTTTAGATCACAGCTGTAGTTGTTTATCTGTAATGGTTTAAAGTTCTGAAACAAGCTTATATCTGTATCGTCTAGACATTTCACTTTTCATTAAAGATGTTTTCATACGATATTGGTGGCTTCTGGTGTTAAGAATTCATACTTGTTAGCGAAGTAGTCTTCATTCCTACTTTTCAGTTATCTCTCTCCCTGCTCCCCACCATCCTCTCCTGTGTCATAATAACTGAGATGGCTTGGGAAAGTTGAACTCTGCAGCACTTGTAAGTGGCCCATAATTTGCTTGCTTATAAAGAAGAGAATCATTACCATAATTCATAAGCAGCTTTAAAATACTTGAGTTAAAATAGCTTAAGTGCAAACTTTGAAGACCTTAGGAAATGCTTGGAGTAAATAGAAGTCCCAAACCATAACTATTTGCTTCCTCCTTTTTTGTTGGAACTTCTCCATGTGTTAAGTGATTCTGAGTTTGTTCTAAATGTTGAAGACACAAAGGTATTGGAGGATTTCTGCAAATTTTGTGAATGAGCAATGGGCAATGAAATTGCAGATGAAACAGCAAAGTGATGCACATTGGGATGGGGTCTGAGCTGCTAATGGCAGACTGCAAAAAAGTTCTTGGGGTTGTAGCAGGCAGGTCACTGACATCAACACATTGTTTTCTTTTTTAAGCCAAATTCAATACTAGGGGTAATAAAAAAGGGATTGAAAACAAAGCTATTGATATAGCAGTGCGCAGGTGTGGCCTCATTTGAATACAAATACAGTTCTAGTTGCCATATCTCAGAAACCATATGTAAGACCTGGGAAGGTGCAGGCAAAGGCAACCGAGATAATCACAGGGTTGGAGTAGCTTTCCTGTAAGGTGAGACAAAAGAATTTAGGCCTTTTTTAGATTAGAAACAAGTTGACTAAGGGTTGATGTGATAGAGGCACAAAAATTATGCATGGTGGAGAGAAAGTGGATGGAGATATACTTTTCTCTCCTATATTAGGACTTGGGATCACCTGATGAAACTGACTGCTGTAGATTCAAGAAAAACAAAGGGGATAGTATTTCATAAATCAGTAACTGAATAGTGGGACTTGTGGTGATAGCTAGTGGCTTAGATGTACTAAAAAAGATGGGTGCACATATTTATGTAGGATAGGTTTATCATAGGTTATTAGACATGATAGCTGAGTGGGGCCTTTATGGGACAGGGGCAAAGAAATACATAGGCTTGGATGAAAATTTATTCAAATTGAAGGAGCTTGTGGAATTAGATCTTTTGTGCCTTCCACTTCCCTCTAACAGGCTCTTGCACTCCCTCAAAAGTCATTTCTGCATGTCCCAGTGGAGTCACTGTGCCAACTATATTCTGTAGGCTGCGCCTTCCTGGGCTTTTTCTGTGGTGATCCCAAAACTTTGGAAAGGGTTGCCAGAATGGGTAAGGAGGGTTGATACCATCGACCACTTGTGTAGTCCCACTTTCGGAGACAAGGTGGGCTGTCAGCACCTGTATTTGTTTACCTGACACTTACTTGTGAATGGAGTTCCAGTGTCCCCCCCCCCCCTTTAAATAGAAGATGCAAATGGCGGTGATTTGGATCAGGCCAATAGGGCTGGAAAGGGGGAAGTCCCTTTTGCCTGTCTTCTCCTTCTCCTTCTCCTTCTCCTCCAACCATAAATGGTCCCTAGAGATACTACAGGGCTTTTGGTAGTAGACCCTCACTTTAGACATGATGGCATTGTGATATTAGACATGCTGGCATTGTGATAGTGCTGTTGAACTATCAGTGATTTGAGTATTTTAATGACTGTACTGATAATTCTCTATTTTTTTATTGTAAGATGTCCAAAAAAAATTTGTGAGGTGACATAAAACTATATTAAGAAAATAAAAACTTTTTATTTCTGTGTTTTCTTTAATATAATCTTACCTTTGGTTATCAAATTGGGCTACCACCACTAGAGTCAAACTGCCTAATAGTTTTTGTTTTGTTTCAGTTTTTAAAGCAAGATGGCAATTAATCTGGGCTTTTAACCAAATGCAGTATATACCATGTGATGGACTGCACTTTTAAGAATCTTAGAAGCACTGCACAAACAGATAAAGGACTGTGAAGGATTAATTCTTCACAGAGCCAGAGAGCCTTGAGTGACAGGCTATTCCAAGCAATCTGATTGGTTAGCATCAGTTGAGCAGAGAAAGTCTTGGGAGATCTGCATGCCTAGGAGAGATTCAGTCAGATTTCTGCCTTAACTGAATTCAGTCTGATTTCAGCCTTAGCTGAGAGCAGTTTAACACAGAGAAAATTGGCAAGGAAGTTTGGGAAGTAGGTGAAGACTCCAATTTGGGCCAAGGAAAGGGGATAGATCTTCTAGAGAGAAGACAATTCCATACCCAGTCAAACAGGGAGTTAGCTCTGAAGAGTGCAGAGATCCCTGGTCTGGTGTGGTTAGAAACCAGTTTAAAAAATAAAGTACTGGTGTTTCAAGAGAAAGGGTTTGTATACTGGAAAGAGTATACCAGCCTTCTGGAAACAAAAAGTCAGAGAATACTCAAAGAAAGTGTGCTGGAGTGTTTGGGAAAACACTGGAACAAAAGCCTCTCAACGAAACGATTTAAGTCACTGTGAATAGCTTAAGAAACTCTCATTAGCCTGAAACATAAGAACTAAAGTCTGTGCATGAATTGATTTTACCTCAGAAATTTTCAGCCCCTGATTTTACCTGATCTTTCCCCTCTATGTTAAATAAAATATTTTGTTATTTTTGAAGTTCAAAACACCTCGAGTGCCATTTAAGTTATTTAAGTTACAGCAGGCTCCTGATCCTTCCCTCAGGTTCCTGGGCTGAGCCAACAGCCAAAATATTGTACTGTGACAGGGTGAGACAGCCAGAGTTCTTCAGCAAAGAAGAAAACACATTACTAGGGCAGCTCAGTCAGTAAAGGGAAAGAAAAACGGAGGAAAAATCTTGCCTAAGAGGGAGAGAAGTGGACAGAACCATCATACACCACTTCTGCAATACCATTGACTTTTCTAATTCTTGTAAGAAAACAATTTTCTGTGCACCCATTTGATTTTTATTCTTGAATTTCCAGGAGAAATGTTGGTTATAGAATAAACCAATGCATCTACAAAACACGTGATATTTCATCCCCCCCCCCCCAAATTCCAGATCTGATTGAAACTAGCAAACATACAGGGACTGAATGAATGAGCAAAGCTCCCCTCAAGAGAAAGAAAAAGGCTGTGCTCAGTAAACTGATGGAAAACACCACATTTAGAAATAATTTATAAAGGCTGTGTTTTGCCAGCTTCTTTAGAAGCCAAGGTTTTATTGGTCTGCACTGCAGGCATCCTGCTACCCTCTGATGAGCTATGCTGTTGATACAGTTGTATAAGTGTTGTAGTGACGTTTGTGATATTTTTATCTAAGAAATAGTTTGCTTTTTCTGCTGGACGATAGAATAGAAATTATTCAAGCATCCACTGTTTCTTCTAGAACTGCTTTGACTTGCTATTTGGGTGCAAATCTGGCAATGTTCATCCTTGTAAAAAGGCACCTAAAGATGAATCACAGGTACAGATATGTGTACCTGACCTTTGGGAGAAATCTGGAGCCACCTTCAAAAATTAGCAGTGCAGTTAGTTCCATTTTAGGGCACCTCCACAATTAACACACCCAACATGATTGCTGCAGTGCACCTGCGGCAAACAAGATTTGGGTAACATACATCTTAAAACCGACTCTTGCAAGAATGTCTAAGAACTGTATTCAATATTAACCAGCTCTTACTCTTCCTGTCTTGAATTCAACAAAAAAAGCCCTGTAAGATTATGATTTCACTGAGACTGATAGTATCTTTGAAAATTCCATGATATTGCTTGGATCCTATGCATTTGCTCTCAGTATGCTTCTTTCTGGGTACTATGGAGGCAGCCCTTTGTTGTGGAGCTCACTTATTCTCTCTAGGCACTTCAGGACTCACTGAAAAACATTGTGCAAAGAGATATGCTTAGTGTGAGATGAAGTGAGAGCCACAGTGGATGACTGCCTCCATAATGCCAAGCACGAAGCATGCCAGAGCAGAAGTATCCTATTGAGACCATTTATCCACAGTACTTCAGAGATGCTTAAGCTTCATTTTACTTTAGGGTTGCCAGGTCCTTCCTAGTCCCTGGTGGGGGACTTTGGGGGGGGGGCGTTTCTGCTGGGGGTGGGGACATTCCAATGTGATGCCATCACGCAAAAGTGACATTACATTGGGGACTGGTGCCCCTCCCCCGCACGTCAGCTGTCCAGTGGCGGACAGTAGCCTGCCAAATCAGGGGATCCCCCACGCCCACCTGGGGACTGGGATCCCTATTTTACATTGTTTTAATTAGTGGAATTTATTTTTGTGTGTACCTATGTGAACATGGGCAGCAATGGATGGAGCCTGGGCTAGTGAATTTTTTTTTTTTACTTAAAACATTTTTATGCTGCCTTCTCCTCCTGATTCAGGGTCTCCCCCTCCATGTGGCAAACATTTAAAACATTTCAAACATTAAAAAGCATCTACATTGCCTTCATTTCATTTTCTGTTCTTTTTGCTACAGTTTACTTGCCAAAGTTCCAGGTGGGTAGCCATGCTAGTCAGAAGCAGCAGAACAAAGTTTGAGTCCAGACTTTGTTCTGTTGTCAAAGTTCATTACTCATGGATAAGCTCTGAAACGTAACATCCCTTAGAGCAAGAAAGGTTCAGACTGTTACAGACTGGGCCCCCTTGATTCAATTAGACACAATTCAATTGCAAATAGAACACTAGTGTGTCATACATACATTTGGACGTGATGTGGAAAACTGCAACTTAATTCTGTTTTTCAGGTCTAACATACATTTTTCTTACTGATCATAGCTCACAGCTGTCTTCCCTAGGAAAAAAGGGAACCCAGTTTTTTGTCTCCACAGTGCCTTTTCCCCAGCAGAGCCAAAGTAGAGTATGTTCCCTATTGTAGCCCAGAGGTGCTGCCTTACTTGCGGGTAGCCCTAAATAGCAACACACCCCACTTCTGACCTGAACCAGAGACCCACAAAGTCAGGCCAAGGAAGGCACACTTGGCCTGAAAGAGAGCTAGGGGCTTGACTTTTAAAACACTGATGCAAAATTGTTTTGTAGTTAGGAATCTGTATGTATTGAATGTTATTGCTTATTGAATGTAATGAATATTTATACCTGACTAGGATGAAATAATGATACACTATGCACTTTACTAAATGATGACCATAAATAGAACACATTAGTTTGCTAAAAGGTTTTTGCAGTGTATATTTATTTGTTACTAGACTGAAAGAGAGCAAGCCAACAGCTCTGGAAAAAGGTCTCCATTTTCAGGTTGCACAAGGCGGCCCTCGAACCAATCTCCAGCCTTCCCCCTCCACCCAGCAAGGTATCCATATGAAACAATGCTGAGTTCCACAGGTACACTATCTGCATTTCTAAAGCTATTCAGTGGCCACCTGGTGAATAACCCTTCTGTCCCCATACCCCTTTGGTGTGATACCTATGTCTATGTGGAAATCTTTTGTCTCCACAACTGTCCTTCCTGCTCTATCCTTCAGGATACTGAGATAATCCAGTCAAACATTCAAATTATTAACGATCCTTCCTGATGCTAATCAGGGACCCGTTTCCCACCTTTTTTGTAAACCTGGGAACCTATTCAACCTGCCTTGGCAGGACCATCAATGGTCATTGAACCCATTCAGCCAGCTTCAGTAGAGCCATCCAGCACCTGGCTAATCTCATCAATGCTCTTGTGAATTCAGACTCTGCCCCTCTGGGACCTCACTGGTCACACCTAGGTGTTATACCCCCTGTGACTCCTTATTGGTCTAGGAAACCTTTTGTCTTCACCTGAGCCAAGCACCTCAAGGCATCCCGTTGGTCCACATTGTGTTCCAGTGTCTGTATCCATCAAGGCACATGACCATCAAGGTATGCAATCTGACTGCACCTATACTTTGAGTACACTCCCTATGTCGCTCCTCCGGGCCCCCTCCTTAGCACATAATGCTGGCCATTGGCGCTATTCTCTTCAAGGACCTATGCAGAGGGACAGGTAGTATAACCCCATAACTGACCCTTCTATTTGCTATCATCACCTCTGTTTTCTTAGTTTTGAATGACTTGCTCTTGCTTGAATGTTTAGTATGCTTGTAATTAGGGAAATTCTTCAATAAAAACTATTTAATTTACTCTTCAAATATGGAGTCTTCCTACTGTACCGGACCTTGGTATAAACAGGTATGTGATCCCTGATACCCCTCTGGCCTTCTCTGCTGCATAGCTAATTTCCCCCAACAATGAGGCAGGCTATTGGCAGTAACACTATCCACAGTTTCCCACTCCAAAAATATTTCCCAATTCTGTTGTCCAGGATTGTAATTATAGATAGAATCCCAAACTGGATTTCAAAATACCAAGTTGGAGTATCCAATAGAGGAAATATGGCTATGGAAGCTTCTAAATATTAATTTTTAAATCTCCTAAATAAATATATTTCCAGCCTCTCTTAGCATTCCCTCTTTAGCACTATAGTCTTAATCAGATTCTCAAACCTCGTGTTAGCCCCCTTAAGGGTGGTGGCGATTCCTTGAAAGAAAGAAGTGATTTATCTTGAAAGCACTTGCTCTTTTAGTTGATCACGACGATCAGATCAAAGACATTCAGGACTATATCAGGCTCCCAGCTTGCTTTAATTTCGAACACTTGGACATCACCACCACAGCTGTACCCTAGCATCAAACAAAACAAATTGACCCTATTAAAATTCACAGATGCTCTGTTCACATGTTGTAGCGAATGCTCATACAACTTGCATGTGTGTCTATATACCAGTTATGAAACAGCCAACACATTTGCTTTACAAATGAAACCAGGGTTCAGTACATGGATAAGTGTGCAGTTTCAAACACATGTTCATTTGTACATGTGTTGAATGTAACATGAGAGTTACTCAACACGTGCAAAGAAATATCAAATGTTCACTTGTACACAGATTGTACATGCATTCATTGTAACGTGAACAGGGCTACAGAAAAGACTATGGGACAGTAAGATGTTGAAAACAGAGAAAAACTATAATGATGGTAGATGTAACTGTTAAAAGGCAAGTGGAAATGGACACAGAGTTGAGAGTTGTTGGATCAAGGCATACGTATTGCAAAACCATGGTTTATTTTAACTATGATTTGTAAAACCAAGATTTAGCATGCAAGCAATCACTGATATCCTAGTTTGGAGCTCCTCTTTGACAGACCATGGACCTAGTAATAAGAGTCTAATACAACTACCTTCTACAAACTGGGAAATTCATTGTACAATTTTCCCCTGCTCTGGATACCCCAGCAACAGTTTGCTTATACCTGCATTCAAACATTACAAAATAGAAGATTAAGCTTTGCGTAAGACATGGGGCAACAGGGAACAGTGTCTGAAAGAGGAGTCAGAGGTAGCAATTTAAAATGGGGCAGTGGCACCTATTTTAAATTAATGTAGTTTCTAGTCCCAATGATGGGGGGGGGATGATATTATTTCATCAAATGTGTATTCACATACGAGAAATGATAATATGAATATGGATTTATTCAAATATTTATACTCTGTCCTTTTTCTTGGCTCAAAATGGATCAAGCCATCAGCTGCCGTTTACAAATTCTACAAAACAATTGCTTCTCTAACCAGACTTGCTCCCTGCTTCAGAGCCCAGCTGAGGAAAATGGTTTAAGATACTCAAGGGGATGGCATTTGTCAGGAAGACTCAAGTGGGGAAAGGCCAAAGTATTCCATCTCTCATGCAAGCATCACAGTTGGTAAAGAAAATACCCACTTCAGAATTCCCAGGACATTTGGCACTGTGTGACTTCTATGACATGTGGCTTTACACAAGCCATCTCTAGCTAGCTCGATACTGTGCAAGCGAGCTCAAAGGGCCTCTAAGAGGCCAGTAGTAACCATGAAACAACCAGATAAAGATAAATTCTAAAGGTTTAGAATTTATTGAGGGAAATGAAGGGCTACAGGAATTGGAAAAGGTACTCAAGCATAAGAACAGTGAGACTTTTGAAGAGTGGAGAGAGAGAAAAAAAGAGTCCAGCCTCGGCTGAGTGAGAATTCTGAACCAGGGAATGGCCAAAAGAAGTGGGGAAGTCTTAAAGAGGAGGAAAGGAGGGGTTTTAAGAGAAAAGAGGTTTACAGAGAAGGGGGTTACCTATCCTCAGTCTGCTGAGCTGAGTAGTGTATATTGTCTGTTTAGATGATCCAGAGGCTCATTGTAGGGTCCTTTAGACAGATCTTCCAAAGTTCCCAAGAAAATAGTATAAGGAGATTTGCTGGTTCCAGAAGAGAAGAGTGGAGTTGGCAGCCTCTTGAGGAGCCTGTGGCGGAGTGAAACTGCACATTTTTGGCCGTCACAACAGTGATAGTCATAGGAGCCCACACAAAAGAAATAATGATATCAAGTCCAGGAATTCAAGGTGAGTCCAGGATGAGAATCTGTGGGTTCCCTGACTTTCATTTAGTTAGGAAGGGGGGCTTCCCAGAAAGGTAATGGCTTCTAGGCAGAGTAGACAAAGGGGCTGGCAGGTTGGAGGCTTCAGCCACATTTGTGGCAGGCTGGTAGGAGACATTCAGACAGGGTCGGTAAAAGCAATCAAGCCCACCTGTCTGCTTGGTAGTAATTAGATTTCGTATTACTGTTGAAATTACACTGCTATCTAGCTGGGTGCCTGTGGCACTGGGTAGGCATGTAGATGCCCTATCAGTGAATCAGTCTCCTGCCCAAGTTTTGGCCACTTTTTAACAGCCTGAGGAAAACCTTGACCTTACCTTTTCCAAAGCATGGTATTTGCTAGCTCCTGAAATGCCTGCCAAGGCAAATTTAACCAAGATGGAGTTGGGATAGAGAGCACACATCTAGGAAAAGGGTGTTCCCCTCGCCCCAAGACATTTCTCTAGGCATTTCCAAATTTTAGTTTCTTTTTAAAAACACACTCAGATGATTTGCTAACCTTAGCCAAAAATTTGGTAGTAGACCTAGTACTGGTAATTCTAGTACTGTTAGCATTACTGTGGTTTGGACAATAGTATTTTAAAAAGTCAATGCTGCTTAAAGAAGCCCAGTCCTAAACAACTGCACAAGTTAACTAGGTAATGGGTCACTTTTTGTCTTCAAATGCTCAGCTGTTATGTTCTGGGTTTATAGCTACTTTACAAGCCAGTTCCATATATTTGTAGAACAGCTATATATCACAGAGAGAAAGTATCTTGCAGTTGTTATGCCAAAATGTTTGGATGAACCAATTTTTGTTTCTTTTTTTAAAAAAGGAGTTTGTGGTAGGTACGGTAAAAGGTTTCCTCTTGAGTTTTTGAGGCGAGTCTTTCTCCTCACGCTATGTGGAATGCTCTTTCATCCAGATGTTGGCAGCTGGCCTGAGGTTTGTTTGTCAAGCTGCCTTCCAACCACTGGCATGATAAACACTTGGGGGTAAGAACAAGGCTTCATTTGCATCTGATAATTATTCCTGTCACATTTTCTTCAGGCAATTCAGATTCTAAATAAAAGCATTTAAATTTAAAACTGGGTACTTAAATCTGGAGGACAAAAACATCGCTTTATGTGTTGTATCTGGTATAGATTATTTTATTTTATTGCATTGTCAAGTATTTTGAAACTGGGAACTAGTTAAAAGTATGCAAGTTTGTCTTGGAAGAAGTGTACTGGAACTCTGTCATCATCTATAGTGACAAGATTAAAGGATCAGACATCTGATCCAGTCATATCCAGTAACTTCTTTTATTTTGATAAAGACCTGAGATTCAGTGCATGACAGTCAAGTGCAAAAAAGGGATTACAAAGATAGGTTCTTCAGAGGATCTTGCTTTTAAATTTAAAACATGGACAATAGCAATGTTGTTGTTTTTAACTGATGAGTGAAAGTTTGGACACAAAGGCCAATATAATGGATATTTCGTTAATTTTATATTGTCTTTCCCCAGTAAACAAGTTTAATTATACTAAATTGGAGGTCTGGAACTTATATTTATTGTGGATGCACTTGCCTTTCCATAAGACTTTAGCTTTCTGTTTCTATTCTACAGTAGACACCCAAGACCAGAGGTGCCGAACTCATTTGTTATGAGGGCCAGATCTCACATAAATGTAACTTTGTTAGGCTGGGCCATGCATACTATAAAATGTAACATGAGTTACCACAGATATATAAACTTTATAAAGGTGATTTCAGATGTCTCATGGCAATAGCAGGCATGATTGGCTTAGGTGTGATATGCAGAGGAGATATCAGCGTTGGTAATGAGACAGGAAACCTAGGTCTCAACTCCGTCCAGGAGGATGCCGAGAATAAATGGACATAAGTCTGACATTAGAAACCACAACATTCAGTTGCTGACCTAAGAGTAGCAGTGCTCTTACAAAAGAATTTCAAAGGGAGATAAGAAAGAGAGACTGCTGAACTGCATCCTCCTGGACTGGATTGAGACCTAGTTTTCCTGTCCCATTACCATTGTGTGCTGTTATCATTTGGCATCTGAAATCACTCCACTCTCCAAGATATAAGGACGAATCCAAGTGTTCTTATTCCTAATCAGGGTCTTTTTGAAATAAAATAAATCCAGATAGGACAAAGAAATCCAATCATTTTTTAAAAAGAAACAACTTTCAGAATAAGCCAAAATAATTTCCTCAATGTACATTGTACTCGTCAGAAGAATCCATCCACCCACCCACCCTCCAAAGAAGTGTGCTTGCACACAAAAGCTTATTCCTGGAATAAAACATTGTTGGTCTTAATGCTGGGACTGGAATTTTGTTTTCTCTCTCTCTTTCCTCCTCTTCTCTTCCCCTTAAAGAGGAGGAACAGCCCCAGAAAAGAAAGCAGACGTGCTCTGTGCTCTCTCTCTCTCTCTCTCTCTCTCTCTCTCTCTCTCTCTCAGTGTGAGTGTGTGTGAGGGAGGGAGGGGCAGGCAGGCAGGCAGCCATGTCTTTTTATCTCTCTGGCAAAGCACCCAGAATTAGGATCATGGCCATAGAGTAGAGATCAAAAGCATGGGGATTCTATCAATTAAATAAAAGAGAGCAGTAGTTTTAGGAGTTTTAGAAAATACCTTTGTGCAAGGTCACCATGACTTCCAGGCACGAGCACACACACACAAATGCAAAAGAAAAAGAAAAAATACCCTTGTGCCATGTGGTTTATATATAACAAGTGCAAAACCTAACGTTTTCAGTGTTGCTGAGATAATCAGGTTATAAAATATAAAGGCCATTGAATCTCTAGATCCCATTAATTCTTAAATTTCAGCTAAATTGCTGACATTGCTTTAGCTGCCCTTGGAGGTTTCTCTTTCAAACACTAGTTGGATTTTATGCTACTCAGCTGCTGAACAACTGTGTACATAACTCTGTCGATGACGGAAAGGTCAGTTGCAAACATCAGTTTTGTAATGGAGAAGGTAATGCTCCAGAAAATCAGAAACTAATAAGGAATGCATAAAGGGGAGAGATCATTTCTAATAGAAATTCCAAACCCTCTAGTACTCCTGTACATATCATTAGCTGTTCCTCATTTTATGACAAGAGGGAGTGATGAAGGGAATAATTAATGATGCAAAGCATCTTAGAAGCAGGGCAACTGTGAATAGGGGGGAAATAGTACTTCCCCCCAAAGGGTTTATACTTTTGAATAATGGCTACAGGTGGAGAAAAACTGGTGGCATAGATACTGGTTAAATTGCTCTGTTCACCTAAGCTCATTATGATTATCATCCGATAACTAAGCTGCCATGACATACTGAAGGCAGAACCTTCACAGTAAGAATTTTTGTTACTTCCCAGTGGAAAGTTCACCACCTGAATAACTATTTCCTCAAATAATTGTATATATTAGAATTTAGGGACAAGGGATTAGAACTATTTTTGCCTGCTTCCATGCTTGCTTTGGAAAAATCAATGGCCCATTTAACATAGCATATTGTATATTGACAGGACAAACAGATGCTCTGAGTGAAGCTAACCAGCATGTGGATATCTTTTCCTATTGTTATTTCCTAACATTTGAACATCAAAGATTATCATGTACTTCTGTCAAAAAAACTCCCATCTGAGTAGGAACCCTGGACAATGTCTAGAATAGGCCATAATATACCCATGGATGTATCACAGTAGATAACAGATGAAGGCTGAGGTCGCACACACTAAATAATCCACTTTCAATCCACTTTTAATGCATTTTCCAATTGGATTGTGCAAGTTCACACAGTAAAATCCAGGTGGAAAGTGCATTTAAAGTGGATTGGAAGTGAATTATTTAGTGTTTGTGACCGCAGCCAAAGAGTAGATGGAACCTAACGATTTTGTCAACTAAAAATTGTTCGGAAAATGGTGACTTTATGCGACTTATATTCTTGTATTTCCAGACTGCATTAACATGGTATGTTAAACAGGTCTGAGTCCATGTGAAGGGCCAAAAGCCAGCAAATTAATCATGAAGAAACAGGCCAGATTGTGGTCCAAGTAAGGTAACCAAAACGCAATTGTATGCAATTACTGCATTTACCTGAAAGGAACATCTTGAATGGAAGATGGTATTCCCTCCTAAAATGTTATATACAAAAAGTTGTTTTTAATTACTGTAGCTACTTGTAACGTGTAAAACTGCCTGCTATTTCTCTTGATGGCACACGTGGGAAAAAGCCTGGTCTTCTTTTTTTTGGTATATACAGCATAGAAAATACGTTAGGAAAAAAAAATCACATTCTTAAAGTAGTGTGGATGCTAGTCACCTGAATATCACCTGGCAAGGTATTAATAAGAACATAAGAGACGCCAATGTTGGATCAGGCCAAAGGCCCATCCAGTCCAACACTCTGTATCCCACAGTGGCCAGAAATACCAGTGCCATCAGGAGGTCCACCAGTGGGGCCAGGACATTAGAAGCCATCCCACTGTTGACCCCCCCCCAAGCACCAAGATGACAGAGCATCACTTGCCCCAGAGTCCCTATCTATACCTTGTGGCTAATAGCCACTGATGGACCTCTGCTCCATATGCTTATCTAATTCCCTTTTGAAGCCGTCCATGCTTGTAGCCGCCACCACTTCCTGTGGCAGTGAATTCCAAGTGTTAATCACTCTTTGGGTGAAGAAGTACTTCCTTTTATCCATTCTAACCCGACCACTCAGCAATTTCATGGAGTGCCCACGAGTTCTTGTATTGTGAGAAAGGGAGAAAAGTACCTCTTTCTTTACCTGCTCTTTCCCATGCATAATCTTATAAACCTCAATCATGTCACCCCTCAGTCGTCGTTTCTCCAAGCTAAAGAGCCCTAAGCGCCTTAACCTTTCCTCATAGGGAAAGTGTTCCAACCCTTTTATCATTCGAGTTGCCCTTTTCTGCACTTTTTCCAAAGCTATAATATCCTTTTTAAGGTGTGGTGACCAGAATTGCACACAGTATTCCAGATGAGGTCGCACCATTGATTTATATAGCGGCATTATGATATTGGCTGATCTGTTTGAAATACCCTTCCTAATAATCCCCAGCATAGCATTGGCCTTCTTTATTGCAGTCACACACTGTCTCGACATTTTCAGTGAGTTATCTACTACAACTCCAAGATCTCTCTCTTGATCAGTCTCTGCCAGTTCAGACCCCATCAACGTGTATTTATATTTAGGATTTTTGGCTCCAATGTGCATCACCTTGCACTTGGCCACATTGAACCCCATTTGCCATGTTGACGCCCACTCGCCCATCTTTGACAGATCCCTTTGGAGTGCCTCACAATCCTCACTGGTTTTCACCACCCTGAACAACTTCGTATCATCCGCAAATTTAGCCACTTCACTGCTTACTCCCAACTCCAAATCATTAATGAACAAGTTAAAAAGCAGTGGACCAAGTACTGATCCCTGCGGTACCCCACTGCTTACCACCCTCCACTGAGAAAATTGCCCACCTACACTCACTCTCTGTTTTCTATGAACTAGCCAGTTTTTGATCCATAAAAGGACTTGTCCTTCTATCCCATGATTTTTGAGCTTACTTAGGAGCCTTTGATGAGGAACTTTATCAAAAGCTTTCTGGAAGTCAAGGTAAATAATATCTATTGGATCCCCCTTGTCCACATGTTTGTTCACCCCCTCAAAGAACATTAACAGGTTAGTGAGACAAGATCTTCCCTTACAGAACCCATGTTGAGTCTGCCTCAATAGGTTTTGTTCATCTATGTGCCTACTAATTCTTTCCTTAATAATGGTTTCCACCAATTTACCCGGTATCGACGTCAGACTGACTGGCCTGTAATTTCCCGGATCTCCTCTGGAACCCTTTTTAAAGATGGGAGTGACATTAGCTACCTTCCAGTCCTCAGGAATGGAGGCAGATTTTAAGGAAAGATTACATATCTTTGTCAGGAGATCTACAAGTTCACATTTGAGTTCTTTCAGAACTCTCGGATGTATGCCATCTGGGCCTGGTGATTTATCAGTTTTTAAGTTGTCTATCAGTTTTAGGACCTCCTCTCTCGTCACCTCAATCTGACTCAGGTCTTTCAACACCCCTCCCGAACTCAGCGGCTCTGGAGTGGGCAAGCACCTCTCATCTTCCACAGTGAAGACGGAGGCAAAAAATGCATTTAGCTTCTCAGCCATTTCCCTATCATCCTTCAATACTCCTTTTACCCCTTGGTCGTCCAAGGGCCCCACTGCCTCCCTGGCTGGTTTCCTGCTTCTAATGTATTTGAAGAAAGTTTTATTGTTGGTTTTTACGTTTTTTGCTATATGCTCCTCATATTCCCTTTTTGCCTGCCTGACCTCAGACTTGCATTTTATTTGCCATAGCCTGTGTTCCGTTTTATCAGCCTCACTGTGACTAGCTTTCCACTGCTTAAAGGAATTCTTTTTACTTTTTACAGCCTCCATTACTCTGTTTGTTAACCATGCAGGCTTTTTCCTATACCTGTTTGTGCCTTTCCTAACCTGCGGAATATATATTTTTTGAGCTTCTAGGATCGTAGTTTTAAATAGATCCCAAGCTTCCCCAATTGTTTTGACCCTTTCTACTTTTCCTTTCAGTTTCCTCCCCACGTGTCCCCTCATATCAGAGAAATTACCCCTTTTAAAGTTAAAAATGGTTGTGTGAGTCTTTTTGGCCAATTCTCTATTTGTACAAATGATGAACTCAACAACATTATGATCACTGTTTCCAAGCGGTGCAATCACTTTTACATCTCTCACCAGGTCTTGAGTGTTACTTAGGACCAAATCAAGGATCGCCTCTCCCCTGGTAGGTTCCGTGACCATCTGCTCCATAGCACAGTCATTTAGAGTGTCTAGAAACTCAATCTCTTTTTCCCGACTAGAACACATATTGACCCAATCAATGTGTGGGTAGTTAAAATCACCTATTATTACACAGTGTTTTTGTCTAGTTGCTATCTTTAAGGCATTCATCATTTTATAATCCTCCTCTATCTTTTGATCTGGTGGGCGATAACAAACTCCCAGTGTTAAGTTTCCTTTTGGCCCCCCTATTTCAACCCATAGAACTTCCAGAAGCGAATCCAATTCACTTAGCCTCTCAATCTTTCTAGACTTTATACCCTCTCTGACATACAGAGCTACCCCACCTCCAACCCTTCCCCCCCTATCCTTCCGATATAATATATAACCGGGAATCACTGTGTCCCACTGATTTTCCTCATCCCACCAAGTTTCAGAAATACCCACAATGTCTATTTTTCCCTCCGACACCAAGCACTCCAACTCCCCGATTTTACCTCGGACACTTCTAGCATTTGTATAGAAACAGCTGTAATTTCCCTTACAAGTTAAGCCTGCATCCTTCCTCTTGCTATCTCGAGTCGTTGTCCGGCAGTCCATGTCACCAGCCATGGCCTCTGTGGACAATTTCAATCCACCTCCCTGTAGAAAAGCAACCGGTACCCCCTCACCTCTCTCAGATGAGCCAACCCGAACCAGAGACTTTTCATCTCCTGTCGGCTTTCCCCCAATATTCAGTTTAAAAGCTGCTCTGCCACCTTTTTGATTTTAAGTGCCAGCAGCCTGGTTCCTTCTCGGGACAAGTGGAGACCGTCTCGCCTGTACAGCTCCCTCTTGTTCCAAAAAGTATCCCAGTGCCTAACAAACCTGAACCCTTCCCCCCTACACCATCGTCTCATCCACGCATTGAGACTCCTGATCTCTGCCTGTCTCTCCGGCCCTGCGCGTGGAACAGGTAACACTTCTGAGAAGGCTACCTTGGAGGTCCTGGACCTAAGTTTCCTGCCCAGCAGCCTAAATTTCTCCTCCAGGACCTCACGACTGCATTTCCCCACATCGTTGGTGCCGACATGCACCACGACCACTGGCTCCTCCCCAGCACTATCTACCAGCCTATCTAAAACACGCGTAATGTCCGCTACCTTCGCACCAGGCAGGCAAGTCACCATACGGTCAGTACGCGGGTTCGCCACCCAGCTGTCTACCTGCCTAAGGATCGAATCACCCACTACCAAGAGCCCCCCTCCCACCCTGCTCAGGGATGGTTCCTTGGTGCAAAAGGAGAGCCGCTCACCAGCTGGGGAAGAGGTCCCTTCTGAGGGCACATTCCCCTTATCCTCAGCATGGTGCCCTGTTTCCCCTAGACCCTCATGCTCCCTGACAGCAGCGGGGCTGCCAGATCCAGAGTGGGACGAAGCTAACAAGTCCCCGAGAGTCTTTTCTGTGTGCCTAGCTGACTGTCTCTGCTTCTCCAGGTCAGCCACCTTGGCCTCAAGGGAGCACACACGTTCCCTGAGAACCAGGAGCTCCTTGCACCGAGGACACACCCAAGACTTCTGCCCAGTGGGCAGATAGTCATACATGTGACACTCCGTGCAAAACACTGGATAGCCCCCAACCCCCTGCTGGCATTCTGGCTTCATAATTCTTTTAAAATAAATAAATATAATCCCCCTTTTAAACCCTTGGTATTTATGTGGGTTTTGTTATCAAGTCAAATTATTTTACGGGAAAGACAAAGAGCCTAGGGCCTTGTCTTTCTGGCTCTTTTTGGGCTTCTTACAGCGCCCCTAGTCTAAGAGTCCCTAGGCTAAGAGCCACAGGCAAAGAGCCCTTTAGCTCACCCTTCGGCTCGTGCCAGAGGCTCGTGCCTCTGCCAAGGTGCTTCCTTAAATAGAGGCCTCCCCCAGCAGAGGTCAGGCAGCAGCTATTCAAATTCAAATTCACCCAGGCACTCAATCACAGGCAAAACAATGCCCCTTCCACTTCCTCTCAATTACAGGCAATCCCAGTCAAACAATGCCCGTTCCTCTCCCACACTCAATCAGCCAGGACTCTGCAAGAACTCTAAGTGCTTCCACACACTGCTAAACACAGTTTTCCCACAAAATATCCTTAGCTGAATTCTCTCAGCTGAAAGCAAGTAAAAGAAACCCACTCACCTCTCTCACAGCTCTCTCTCCTGCTCCTGCTCAGAGCTCAGCTGGTCTCCTCTGCCTCTGGCAAGGTGCTTCCTTAAATAGAGGCCTCCCCCAGCAGAGGTCAGGCAGCAGCTATTCAAATTCAAATTCACCCAGGCACTCAATCACAGGCAAAACAATGCCCCTTCCACTTCCTCTCAATTACAGGCAATCCCAGTCAAACAATGCCCGTTCCTCTCCCACACTCAATCAGCCAGGACTCTGCAAGAACTCTAAGTGCTTCCACACACTGCTAAACACAGTTTTCCCACAAAATATCCTTAGCTGAATTCTCTCAGCTGAAAGCAAGTAAAAGAAACCCACTCACCTCTCTCACAGCTCTCTCTCCTGCTCCTGCTCAGAGCTCAGCTGGTCTCCTCTGCCTCTGGCAAGGTGCTTCCTTAAATAGAGGCCTCCCCCAGCAGAGGTCAGGCAGCAGCTATTCAAATTCAAATTCACCCAGGCACTCAATCACAGGCAAAACAATGCCCCTTCCACTTCCTCTCAATTACAGGCAATCCCAGTCAAACAATGCCCGTTCCTCTCCCACACTCAATCAGCCAGGACTCTGCAAGAACTCTAAGTGCTTCCACACACTGCTAAACACAGAGTGGGGAATCAAACCTGGTTCTCCCAGATTAGAGAACATAAGAACATAAGAACATAAGAGATGCCAATGTTGGATCAGGCCAAAGGCCCATCCAGTCCAACACTCTGTATCCCACAGTGGCCAGAAATACCAGTGCCATCAGGAGGTCCACCAGTGGGGCCAGGACATTAGAAGCCCTCCCACTGTTGACCCCCCCCCAAGCACCAAGATGACAGAGCATCACTTGCCCCAGAGTCCCTATCTATACCTTGTGGCTAATAGCCACTGATGGACCTCTGCTCCATATGCTTATCTAATTCCCTTTTGAAGCCGTCCATGCTTGTAGCTGCCACCACTTCCTGTGGCAGTGAATTCCAAGTGTTAATCACTCTTTGGGTGAAGAAGTACTTCCTTTTATCCGTTCTAACCCGACCGCTCAGCAATTTCATGGAGTGCCCACGGGTTCTTGTATTGTGAGAAAGGGAGAAAAGTACCTCTTTCTCTACCTGCTCTTTCCCATGCATAATCTTATAAACCTCAATCATGTCACCCCTCAGTCGTCGTTTCTCCAAGCTAAAGAGCCCTAAGCGCCTTAACCTTTCCTCATAGGGAAAGTGTTCCAACCCTTTTATCATTCGAGTTGCTCTTTTCTGCACTTTTTCCAAAGCTATAATATCCTTTTTAAGGTGTGGTGACCAGAATTGCACACAGTATTCCAGATGAGGTCGCACCATTGATTTATATAGCGGCATTATGATATTGGCTGATCTGTTTACAATACCCTTCCTAATAATCCCCAGCATAGCATTGGCCTTCTTTATTGCAGTCACACACTGTCTCGACATTTTCAGTGAGTTATCTACTACAACTCCAAGATCTCTCTCTTGATCTGTCTCTGCCAGTTCAGACCCCATCAACGTGTATTTATAGTTAGGATTTTTGGCTCCAATGTGCATCACCTTGCACTTGGCCACATTGAACCCCATTTGCCATGTTGACGCCCACTCGCCCAACTTTGACAGATCCCTTTGGAGTGCCTCACAATCCTCACTGGTTTTCACCACCCTGAACAACTTCGTATCATCCGCAAATTTAGCCACTTCACTGCTTACTCCCAACTCCAAATCATTAATGAACAAGTTAAAAAGCAGTGGACCAAGTACTGATCCCTGTGGTACCCCACTGCTTACACCCCTCCACTGGGAGAACTGCCCATTTATACTCACTCTCTGTTTTCTATTAATTAGCCAGTTTTTGATCCATAAAAGGACTTGTCCTTTTATCCCATGATTTTTGAGCTTACTTAGGAGCCTTTGATGAGGAACTTTATCAAAAGCTTTCTGGAAGTCAAGGTAAACAATATCTATTGGATCCCCCTTGTCCACATGTTTGTTCACCCCCTCAAAGAACATTAACAGGTTAGTGAGACAAGATCTTCCCTTACAGAACCCATGTTGAGTCTGCCTCAATAGGTTTTGTTCATCTATGTGCCTACTAATTCTTTCCTTAATAATGGTTTCCACCAATTTACCCGGTATCGACGTCAGACTGACTGGCCTGTAATTTCCCGGATCTCCTCTGGAACCCTTTTTAAAGATGGGAGTGACATTAGCTACCTTCCAGTCCTCAGGAATGGAGGCTGATTTTAAGGAGAGATTACATATTTTTGTCAGGAGATCCACAAGTTCACAATTGAGTTCTTTCAGAACTCTTGGATGTATGCCATCTGGGCCTGGTGATTTATCAGTTTTTAAGTTGTTTATCAGTTTTAGGACCTCCTCTCTCGTCACCTCAATCTGACTCAGGTCTTTCAACACCCCTCCCGAACTCAGCGGCTCTGGAGTGGGCAAGCACCTCTCATCTTCCACAGTGAAGACGGAGGCAAAAAATGCATTTAGCTTCTCAGCCATTTCCCTATCATCCTTCAGTACTCCTTTTACCCCTTGGTCATCCAAGGGCCCCACTGCCTCCCTGGCTGGTTTCCTGCTGCTAATGTATTTGAAGAAAGTTTTATTGTTGGTCTTTACATTTTTTGCTATATGCTCCTCATATTCCCTTTTTGCCTGCCTGACCACAGACTTGCATTTTATTTGCCATAGCCTGTGTTCCGTTTTATCAGCCTCACTGTGACTAGCTTTCCACCGCTTAAAGGAATCCTTTTTACCTTTTACAGCTTCCATTACTTTGTTTGTTAACCATGTAGGCTTTTTCTTATACCTGTTTGTGCCTTTCCTAACCTGCGGAATATATTTTTTCTGAGCTTCTAGGATCGTAGTTTTAAATAGTTTCCAAGCTTTCCCAATGGTTTTGACCCTTTCTACTTTTCCCTTCAGTTTCCTCCCCACATGTCCCCTCATATCAGAAAAATTACCCCTTTTAAAGTTAAAAGTGGTTGTGTGAGTCTTTTTGGCCAATTCCCTATTTGTACAAATGTTGAACTCAACAACATTATGATCACTGTTCCCAAGCGGTGCAATCACTTTTACATCTCTCACCAGGTCTTGAGTGTTACTTAGGACCAAATCAAGGATCACCTCTCCCCTGGTAGGTTCCATGACCATCTGCTCCATAGCACAGTCATTTAGAGTGTCTAGAAACTCATTTATAATACATTTATAGACAACAAAGTGTTGAATCAATTTCCATGGTCTTTCCCTTTGCGTGAGCACTAGTGCACAATTCCTAATGTCGCCTTCTTTGAGTAACTACTACAGTGCTATCACTACAGACAACTATTTCATCCAAATTTCAAATGAGCCTCTTTGAGAAATCAAGGACACTTTGAACATATCCACGTTTTCTTTTAATCTTGACAGCTATGATATTCTCAAAATGTAGCTCCCAGTTACCTGCTTGGAGACCTGTTTTGTCCATTTGCTGCAGGTACTACAGTTGGCCAGACTTCCTCTTGCCGTATTAAGACACAGGAAGGCTTAATTTGATTTTTTTTTAAATATCCTGCCTTGTGGTTCTCTGGATAATTGATCTTGATGTTTCTAGAACTGAACTGAGCGGAGTGTTCCCTCTCATACACAACCATAGAAGGCTCTGTTGTTTCCACTTTGGTGATACAATCATGCAGAGAACAAGCAAACCATGCTCTATGGAACGCCATAGTACTCTTATGGAGTAGGGCCTTTCAAATATTACAGGCATGTTGGTCTTTTTCTCTTTGACATCCTGTCCTGACTGGGCAACATGAGGTGAAAGATCTGTAATTTTGAAGCTGAAACAAGGATTTTGTTTTCATTTTGTTTTTGGCTAAGGGGTGAATCTTGTAGTCTTAGCATGCCAGTTTTATTGTACATACACAAAACACTTAAGGCATAATCCAAAATTAGGCATATTTAGTCCCAATGATTTTAGTGGGAGAGTGTCATCTTAATGCTCACCCAATGAAATCAGAGGGCTTTAAATTTAACTCTGTCTGGATTATGCATCTTATTTGGAAACAGAACAAATGTTACACTGTGTGTGGACCCAATGCTAGCTGTGTTTTCAAAAGGTATTTGTGCATGTTTAATTGTTCTAGGGTGGGAATAAGAATCCCAGTAAAAACGTGATAGGAGGTATTGAGATCTGGCTGCACTTCCAGCTTGTATACAGATGTGCAGTTCATGAACTAGCAGGTGGTATCTATATGGAATCTCCCCCCCCCCCCATTTTATTCATTGGATCAGGTTGGATGTACGTTTGGAGACCTTCGTGTTTAGCAGTGTGTGAATGAAAAGGGTACAGGCACTATAGGTTTGCGACTGCTGTTGATTTCCTGACTGATGCACACTTTATCAAACACACACATTTGCTGTTGTGTAATATATGAGCATCTCTACCAGCTCAAGTGCTGGATCATACTATCCATGAGGAATTCATAGAAATAGATCTCTCCTATTTTCACAGCAATCCCCTATATACCCCTGAGTAACCTCTGCTGGGAATCAGAGACCTTCCTGAAGAAAATGCCATGTGGCACAGAGGCCACAATGAGGATGAGGAATTAGGCAACTTGTCCTCCCTTGCTGTCATACTAGCAGAATGAGCGTGGCTCCCAAGACCCAGTTTCACCTAATTCCCCCCTCTTCATGCCATCCTTCTGCCACATGGCTTTTTCTGCAGAAGAATTCCCTGATCCTCATCAGGGAGGATATTCAGGACAAAAAGAAATACAGTGAATCAAGTGTTCATTGCTTTTTGTATAAAATTTTATATATGTATTATTTTCTGTATAATTCATCCTTTCATCTAATGGCACTTGTATACCTCCTAGTCTTTAAAAAGGGAAATAGTTGGATGTATGTCAGTAACTGCTTTGTGAATTGCCTTGGTCTCATAGGTATAGTTATTTAATTAGTTTGCAATGCTTTTTCAAATGTGTGACCCCTTTGATAG
The DNA here is from genome assembly GCF_001447785.1 of Gekko japonicus. Lineage (NCBI taxonomy): Eukaryota > Metazoa > Chordata > Lepidosauria > Squamata > Gekkonidae > Gekko > Gekko japonicus. Next base: position 76,737 of record NW_015160283.1, on the reverse strand, counting down.
CTGCTATTTCTGGGGGAAAGGTTAATTTGAATCACATTATTTGACAAATGGTATACCACTGTGGCCAAATAATGGATTGCCCACCTATGTTTCTCTATTTTACTTTGAAGATAGACGTTAAATAGAATTTACCAGCACCCTAGCCTTTAAATGTACACAGCAACTGAGTGTTTGCATCAGCTCAGCCTGTTTAATTTGTGACAATCTATCACACATTCTTTGTCTTATGACTAAAGTACACCATTTTCTTGGGAGGTGTGGCTGAGAAAATTAATACTTTACTGAAAGGATACTGATCTTCCCATTTATTGGACAATAGTCACTTGTTTCCATGTTGCTGACTGGTCCTAACAGCCTTTCATAGATTCTTTTTTAAACCATAATTAGTTGAGCACCCTACAAAATATTCACATTTCTGTCCGTTACTGTTTTGCAGCCCTGGTTTGGGATAGTAGACAGGGCTCCATTTGGGTATCATATGCAGAGTCCTGAACCTTATGGGATTTATTTATTTATTAAATTTATATCCCGCACCTCCCCATTGAGGCAGGCTCAGGGCAGCTTACAATATCTCTCTCTGTATTATAAAGCTGATTTGGGGTGACCACGCTCGATGCGCTCCCTCAGCCATAGGCTGAGGTGGCCACCACTCATGCCGGGAACGCTGACTACTGGCCGCGGTCTCTGCCCCCACCGACAGATGTGGCACTGGGGTGAATGTGCCCTGCAATCAGAAGAGAAGGCTGATTTGGCGTGGTCATGCTCGATGCGCTCCCTCAGCCATAGGCTGAGCCAGCCGCCACTCATGCCAAGGAGGCTGGCCACAGCCTCTGACACCCGCCTACAGATGCAGCGCCGGGGAGAGCGTGCCCCGTAATTCAAACAGACCATGGTGGAGTCTTGCCCCGCCACCAAAAGAACCACTGCCCAGCCTCAGTAGGCTGCGAGGCAACAGGTGGGCTGTGTGCTTCACCAGCAGCCCGTGCGCTCTGCCAGCGGCCAAGAGGGGTGCAGGTCCCTGGGTGGGTGGCAAGCGCAGAACCGCTGGTGACCACACGTGGGCCCTGAGCCCACTCCTTATGATGCCATGACTCAGCCCCCCGAGTGGCTGGCGCCCGGCCGCAGGATGACCACTGGCAGCCAGAGATGAACGGACGCCTCCAGTGGCTCCGACGGCCAGGACACTGGGCTGTTGCTAGAGCTCGTTGTCTTGAAGTACAATGGGCCTTGCTCCTAGTATATAAATATATCTGTTAAAACAGTAACACAAATTAATTAAAATCACAGTATATAAAATCATACATTCAGACAGCTGTTAATATCAGATGGCGTCAATCTCTCAACAATAGAGAGAGATTCAAGCAGAAAACAGCCAAGCTTTTTGTGAAAACTCATTGAGAAAGTTTATGATACCAAGATGATTCTCAATTGAGTAGTGGAAAGCTTACTCTTCACTCATTCTTTTATGTGGTGAAGATTTCTCACATATTACCAATAGTAACTAAATTGTTAAACCAGGTTAAAAAAAAAACACGTGTTGTTGGGGAAACAGTCAATTTCAGACAATATTTAAAGTATCAAACAGTGTAATATGATGTTCTCTAATATCTTTAATATCTGATACTGCTTCCAATATATGAAACAGAATTCTCAAAATAATCTTGCATGTTCTATATGTACTTTCTTGGCTCAAAATGAGCACTGTGACAACATTAATATCAAAAAAGGAGAGGGCAAGTGAGACCTCACATCATTACAATGGTGATAGTGACCAAATGGAAATGCAACACTGAATTTCACAGTGCTTTAGAGGGTAGTGGATTACTTACACAAAAGCTCACACTGGAAAAGCTGTTGTGATACTGTTTAGGAGCATCAATCCTCCAAATGGCTTAAAGAATGAAACTCAATTGCATGGTGATGGACAGAAGAAGAAGAGATTGGATTTTATACCCCGCCCTTCACTCAGAGTCTCAGAATGGCTTACAAACTCCTTTCCCTTCCCCTCCCCACAACAGACACTCTGTGAGGCAGGTGGGGCTGAGAGAGCTCTTTCGAGAACTGCTCTTTCAAGAACAGCTCTGACAGAACTATGGGTTGCCCAAGTGAAGGAGTGGGGAATCAAACCTGGTTCTCCCAAATTAGAGTCCGCACACTTAACCATGACACCAAACTTATCTCAAGAAAATGCAATTTATGCAATTTTTAAAAAGATTGTGACAACTAATATATCAGTGATAAAACAATACTTAAGGATTCTGTTTAGCTTCCCCAGCTGTTATTTACAGGACACGTATGGATTGACTTAGACTTAACAACAAAGCACATATTGCTCCTACATGACCAAACCTGGGCATTCTCAGGTTCAAATACTCCCTTTTTCTCCTTCCATGCTCTTTTTCATGCAGTCAGCTAACTAATAATTTTGACTTTTGTGGCAAATCATATTTTGTTATTGTGGCAAATCATATTTTGTTATTATGTCCATAGTAGTAAACTATAGTTTGCATTTTTGCTGGCCATTGGAATTCCAAATTGTAAATAATCCAGTTTTTGGAATCCTGTACAAGTCTATAGTTTGCTAGTCTATATATTATACCAAACTGTCATTTGCTGTGAACTCAAAAATATCCAATGAATATACTATATGCAAGAGAGAGGAGGGAGCCTAAGAATCCCTGACCCCAGTTTGTTTATGTAGCAAAAGACGTTGGTTTGCCATTTCATCTGACTTTGTTTTAAAGCACTGAAGAGGGAAAAAAACCAGAAAATTTTAATGGGGTATAAGAAGCAGCATTTCAAGTGTCTTCAGAGAAGTTTTGAATGCATATACTTTGAAATATATTCAAGTAAGTATCCATAAAATAAGAGGGGAAAGCCAACAGATGTTGTCTGAGGAAAACAGCAACTGTTCCATATCCAATTTGATATAAATCAGTTAAGAATATTACAACCGTGACTTCAAAAGAAAGAAAAGGCAGGTGCAGTGGAATACCACAGGTGCGAATTCCAGTGCTGTATTTTCAAGAGGGAAAAAGAAGATAGCAAGTTGAACTCAGGACTGTGGAGGGATCAAAAGAATTAAGAATGGTTTGTCCAACTCTTTTAAAAATATGTTTGTAGCTTCCATTCATGCCAGAGCAAAACTCCTGTGCTTAAATCAAATGTTAATGCTTCCATCGGGGCAAGGATGAAGATGAACAGGAGGTAAACAATTAAAAATAAAATGAGAAATCTTAGTGAGCCAAAGAACAGGGACACCTGAGGCTCAAATGAACATTTGATTTTCCCCCATAAAAAAAATGCAACCTGACACCGTACATAGAATAAGTCCTAGTATACTCCTAGAGGCTTACTATGGGGCATGCTCCTATTCTATGGGACCTCTACAATATATAGGGCTGCAGCCTTCATTTGTGTTGGACAACAATCTATTATTTTCAGTTTATATTTTGTATTGAAACTGTTGTTCCTAAAGGGCCTTAAATCAGGGTGTTTGATTTTCTTGGTTTCAATGTAGTTAATATAACTGATTCATAAAAATGGATATATATATATATATATATA
>NW_015160283.1:58730-72613 GCF_001447785.1 Gekko japonicus | reverse complement strand
TTGTACCCCACTGAGGTCCGTGTCCTCCCCAGGCTCCTCCCGCAAATCTCCAGGAGTTTCCCAGCCTGGACCTGGCAACCTTATCCAGAATCCCCTGTCGGTGGCCGGGGGGGACCTGGCAACCCTAAAGTGCTGGCAGGCCCAGGCTTGGCAACCTCTAAGTGGGGCCTGAAGGAAACCCCCCCCCAGACTTACAACTGAATTCAAGGCAGCAGAGATCTGTCTCCCTGGAGAAAATGACTGTTTTAAAAGGTGGACTCTGTGGCATTATACCCAGTTGAGGCCTCTCCCTTCCCCAATCCCACCTCAAAACCTCTAGGGACTCCCCAGGCCAGGCCCCAAGGCTCCCTCCCTCCCTGAAAGGCCAACGGAGGCCTGGCAAAAGGGCCCTTCCCCCACAGAGCAGTTAGAAGCCTCTTCTCCCCCCCCCAACGTTCTAACCTCTCTCTCACCGTTGGTGTCTGAAGCAGAGCCCTGCAGAGCCCATTTCAAAGGGTTTTTGGGGGAATTCAGTCATCCCTGGAGCGATTTTGTCACTTTTTCGATTTTTCTGCACATAATGGAAGCATGCTGGGTCTGTAGGAGAAGAGTCTGAGGCCCACGGAGCTTTCTTTCCCTCAATCTAAGTATCCGCACGGCGCCCTCTGTTGGCTATTAGAATATATTATATATTATATATATATATATAAAAAGCCAAAAGGGGTGGCTCACAAAACTTGGCCACAAGTTTTTGGAACAATGAAGACCGTTGGTAGACAAACTTGCAAAACCAAGACTGTAATTTCTGACTTTACCTTAAAAATAAGTTAAAAAGCAGAATGTTTTTCACAGGCTGAAAGAAAAAATGTTATATCTCCCCCCTACCCGAGGATATTCGTAGAAAAGAAAAGAAAGAGTAACAAACACCATACAAAAAGAAAAGTGCAATGTTCTTGGGGTCCTTTGGAAATCGTTAAGCCTGTTCCTTACATGCATCTGAGTCACTTGTTCATTAAGGCTTTATGGGCATCTAGATACTCCAGAGTCACTACTATCAAGAGACTGAGATGCCAGGACAGACAGGTGATTGTCTGTATTGGATACAAGCATGGGGTAGTGTTGTACTCACATGCCTTTTCTTGCTTTCTTCTGTCCTCTTGAATCCAGAGCATGAATGAACACTTCCTTATCTGGGAAATTTTGACTCAAATTCAGATTTCTCCATAATGTTCCAGTGCAGGCATATGATGAAACTGCAGTTTGTTTTGGAGTTTGGGGCAAGGGATGCTCTGTATTCTTGGTGCTGGGGGGGGGCAACAGTGGGAGGGCTTCTAGTGTCCTGGCCCCACTGCTGGACCTCCTGATGGCACCCGGTATTTTTGGCCACTGTGTGACAGAGTGTTGGACTGGATGGCCCATTGGCCTGATCCAACATTGGCTCCTCTTATGTTCTTATGTTTTCATGTACCAACTGGGATTCCAAACAACAATTAAACCAATGCTTAGAATTCTCATGCATGAGGGGAAACAAGCTCCAGTTTGCTCATGTGCCTGCATTCAGATATCACAGTGAACTGGAGTTGGAATCAAGGTTCTTCAGTTGCTCTCTGTACATGAGGGGATGAGTAATCAAGGAACATGAGCATGGACTAATCACTCCCCACCACCACCACCGATGCTGGAATCCAGCCATGGTCATGCCAAAAATCAATAGCTCATCTACTAGATTAAAGAGTTTAAAAAAAAAAGATATGTATCATTATTTAAAAGATTTAACTGTGGTACTGGGAGAAGCTCTGCCATCTTCACATCTTAAATCATTACTTCTGCCATGAATTTACTAGATGTCCTTAGTTACTTGATCAAAAGAACTACGGCAATAATGTGAATCAAAATAAGATGTTGTGTTCCTACCCTTCCAGTAAGAACATGCAGATTTACTTAAAGAATCCAGTTAAAACAAATGAAAAGAACATAGAATTACAATCTAGGAAATAAGCAAGATAGTTCTGACATCTAACCTAGCTAATGTAATAGTCCATCGATTATGTCATGCATGGTTAACGAAGATCAATGGCAAAAGGCACTTTTGAGGCATAGAACAAGCTGTGTCCTACCCACCTAGCAGAAGAAACACCATGAAGTTCTGGAATCATGTCTTCTGCTGACTCCAGACTAAAGCCTCTTTATGTTGGCTGCATATGTATATGAAAATTTGCTGTGAAGTAGACACAAGGGATAATCTACTTTAAGAACAGATCCATGACACAGGACTAGGGATGATTCAATTTTATATGTATTTACTGTTTTTATGGACAGCCTTTTTCTAAGAGACTCCAGGCAGATTACACAGTGTAAACAGAATGAGATATCTAGTAAGCAATGTGATCGGACTAGGATTATTGGAATCTGAAACAAAGTATTAAGTATTAGACATGACATGTTGAACAATCCAGAAAATGTTATTACATAAGTGGAAACTGTGCAATGAGAGCTCAATAATAACTTCATTGAGCAGATAATACATACCATACACAGTGGTATAGTCCACAGTTCCATTCCGTTATAAAAACACCTTCCTGAACCGTTGCAGCCAAGGCATTCAAAAATCAAACTTGCTTTGTTTACAGTCTCTGATTTCTCTCAAGTTAAACACCTTGTGTGAGTACATTGATTTGTTCGCAATTTAAAATGAGCAGACTTTCTAGTTTTTTGTCTGAGCCAGGATAGCGTTCAACATGGCAGATGTCCTGGTAGCAACTGCTGGCACAGGTTAATTATTTACATTTAGCCCAGTGGTATCTTGGGCAGGTAATGCATCATGGAAAAGGCACCAAGAATATGAATTTATATGCTGCTCTTGCGCCTTCACAATTGGCTGCCCTAATCAACAGTTCAACATGTTGACTCATGCAGCCTTGTTGGAATGACCTACAGTTCCCTAGTGACAGTGCAACAAAGTGCAAAATACTAAGAATACTTGAATAACACACACACACGTTTTGAGAGGCAGTAAACTGGCATGGCTGGAATGCTAGAGAATCAAGCTGCATAGCTCCCCACTTTATCCCCATGGAACAACTGGATGCAAAAAAAAAAAAGACATTTGCAATATAGTTTAGACACATTTGGAACAAGCAAAAAAAGTGTTTGACGGGGAAGGTGGAAACGAAAGAAAAAGAGGTGGTTGTAATGCAAGAGTGAGAGAATCCCATGAGTAGAATATAGAGGCAAAGTTATGTAGATAGCCAATGCTATCTCAGAACTACTTTGAATGTGCGTGTTCTTAGTGATAATGTGAAACAGTTCATGGTATAAGTTCTATCAAGCACAAGGCCATAGGTGTTCAGAATAGGTAAAGGAACAATTTTTAGAACCTTGCTGAGTGATTCATGAATACAAAAATGTGGTTATAGAATGTTGTGTTAAGAAGGCTTCCTTCAGCGTGCCATAAAGTAAATCACAATTTCCCATATTGAATACTACCATAGTTGTCATCTTCTGCTGTATGTATTTATGAGCATGGGAGTGGGAGGCTTCTCTTCCCAAATATATTCTCTGGCAATTATCTCACCTGCCCCTATCAGATTTTAAATGGCTTGTGAATAAGATACATTATTTTTTCTTCCTGAGGGTTTGCCAGGTTACTCTGTTGCAGCCAAAAGAAAGAGGAGTCTTGTGGCACCTTAACCACTAGCAACATTTTATTTGGACACAAACTTTTTCAAAGTCCACCATGGCATCTGAAGAAGTGAGCTCTAGTCTATAGAAGCGTATACTAGGATGCAATTTTGTTAGACCTCAAGTGGTTAAAACGCTGAACTGCAGGCTGTGGAAGGTCAGTAGTTCAGCAGTTCGAGACCCGGGTGCCGCATGATGGAGTGAGCTCCCATCTCTAGTTCCAGCTCCTGCCAACCTAGCAGTTCGAAAACAAGAAATTGCAAGTAGATAAATAGGTACCACTTCGGTGGGAAGGTAACAGCGTTCCGGTGTTTAGTCATGCTGGCCACATGACCACGGAAACGTCTTCGGACAGCGCTGGCTCTTCGGCTTTGAAATGGAGATGAGCACCGCAACCCTAGAGTCGGATTTGACTGGCTTTCGAGCAAGGGAACCTTTACCTTTTAAGGTACTAGTACCAAACACCAGTTTTCAACCCCCCACCGAGTTCAATAGAAAATTGTTATTTAAAACATAGCATGCAAATCTGATCTGTATGGTGAGGGAGACCAATTTTTTCTTGAATGCAACTCCTTTTTAGATGAGTTGATTTATAGCACAGACCATTTTTGTCCAGTGCATTCATTTGCAATTTAATATTTAAACTTCCTATGGAGATGAACTGGGCAAGAACGCTTAATGATTTTAAAAATCCAAGTCTTTGTTGGTGAGTAGGCATGTATCTTAAGATTTTGTTTGTATATAAAACAGAAGAGTTCCTTCAGTTCTTTGTTACTCAATCTCTGTTTATTTTAGAATATTCTTTACAGATTGATGGCCATTTATATCCTGGTTCTAGTTAAGTATATTGACTATGCCACACTTTTGGGGCTTGGTCTGTTGTAAACTGTGCAGAATTTAAAAGGCAAGGACTAAATCTGAGATGTTTTTGTTTATATCTAGTATTTTAAAATTGGCAGATTTCTTCTCCTAGAAGGGTTACGGAAATACAGATTAAAACTTGCCAAAGTCAACAGTGGTGGAAGGTTGTATAAACACAAGCCATACTTCTGGGCAAGTTACCATAAGTGAAAATTGATTCTGTATTTCCGAGACTTATGAAGACAGGTCTTGATAATCAGAAGGCCCCAAAGCACAATCATGAATTATATTGTATCTGCAAGAGTCTTTTCTTCACTACCGAGACATGATAAAAATGCTAAACTTCTTAACATGTTCAGTACCTTTCCAGTAAATGGGTTTGTTGGATTTGTAGATGTGTAAACTGTATTTTCAAAAATGATCCTAATCTTGCAATATGTTCAAAGACATGTCTGAAGAGCCAGTACTAACTGATGGATAATGTGTAGGATGTATGGAACTTAGATGTCTGAATTCCAGTTCTTCTTTATTCTTGCACTAAGTAAATGACAATGTACTCTGTCCATTCTAGGAGTCACCTCCACCATATCTAGAACCTTCGTTGTATTCACCGCAATGCCTTACCCTTCTGGATGTCTGGATTCCAGTTCTCCTTTATTCCTGCACTTACATGTCTGGATTCCAATTCTCCTTTATTCCTGCACTAAGTAAATGACAATTTAGTCTGTCCATTCTAGGAGTCATCTCCACAGTAACCAGAACCTCCATCGTATTCACTGCAATGCTTTGCCTTTCGCCCTTACCTTGAAGTAGTCTTCTGTCAAAACCGAGAGAGACTGAATAGATGGCAGCTGCTTCCTGGCATGGAAATGCAAAGAGTTCCATGCCATTCAGCAGGATTATATGACTGCAGTGTCCTGGCAGAAGTCTGCTGTAACAGTTGGAGAGCACCTCTAACCCACTGAGCAAACAGCTTGGAGCCAGAACATTATAATGAAGGTGAACTTGTCCTGCATGAAGTTTTATTCAAGTTCTCTTTGAAGAACAAAAGATTGAGGAGCACTGGTGTCAAGGAGTCCAAGATTGAACCCCGTGTGACCCCAGGGCAGATGCACCCGAAAAACGAGACTTGTTTACTTTTAAAATATATTGTATGAAATTTATTGAATTACTGTCAAATAAAGAATTACACTGCATGGAACACATTACTCTATGATCATATAGCAAGAAAACAAGAAAGCTAGTTTAACTGCCTTAACGCTTTTCAGATCTTGCAATAGACGTCACAAACCTTAAGTTCCAGAGTCAAAGGCCAAAGCTCAGGCATTCTCTACATTGCTAGCAATTGTGTGTCATAGTCCAGGCCTCTAGTTATTCAAAAATCCAAGCTAGTCCATCTTCCTCAGGGTCTTAACATAATTATAGTTTTTGGGCCTTGCAGATCAGGCGCTGATGACATCCAATCAGAGCATGTCTCCAGGAGACACTTCTAGAAATTACCTCATCACCCTTGGTTCTCCCTTCCCCATCACATGGACTGCAGGTTCTCATGAGAAGCTAACTACTTTGACCTTGAAGATGATAAGAGCTGTGTAGGCCCAAAGACGAATTAGTAACACCTATAGAATAGACCAGGACCATTAATATTCACATTAACCCTTGAGAGGAGACCAGGGATGCTTTGCCTCACAAGTAGCTCCCTGGATTCTGGCTGACAGATTGGAGGGTGACCAAACTGGGTCAAACAAGGACAGCAAACTCACCAGTCCACACCTACCCAGGTTTTTGTTTGTTATCTAACAACATCCAGATTTTAGAATTCATTTCTTACAGCACTGCTGAGTAATTTAAATACTGCTGGTGTTTGGATTGCAATTGTTAAAAGTTATCCAGTAGTAATCTAATTCTAGTGGTGACCCCAATCAGAGCTATCAGACACTGAAGGAAGGATTGCATGGTTTCTTAATTGGCAACGTCAGCTCTCCAAAGAAGTGGCAAAAAATTGCAGAATGACAAATGCTTTTCGCTTTAGAAAGTGCACTATAATCCCTCAATTCGTACAAATGCTCTATGTCACTTAACTCTGAGTATTGTTTGACATGAGCCCTCAAGTAATTGAGGTGCCACTGCAGTCCAGTAGATGAGCTGAGAATACAGAAGAAACAAATTAAAATTCCCATTCAGAACTTGAAATGAAAATTCTCCCATAAAACTCTCATCTGTGGCTTTTTCTATCAAATCTTGGCGTGGATTCAGCAGAAGGTCCTTGTGAGGACTGTGCAAGGATTGCTGATCTCCCCAACTTTCCTCTCCCTGCTATTTCCAACCCCAGGAAAGTTGATCCCCTTGGTTGTGGGCCTCATGTACAGTAATAAGCCATGGGGGTTAGGAGACTACAATGAGTGGAGCTTTGCACAGGGAAGAAGGAGGTGATTTCATCACTGCAGCCTCCCAGCCACAAGGCTATTACTCTGCAAAGGTTCCACAACACTGGAAATCAACTTTCCTGGGGCTTGAAATGTCTACTTGAAGATCAGTGCCTGTCAGCACCTTCTACTTTTAGATTATGGGAACCCATTTTCTTTATGTCTGAATATTCGGTGAATATTTAGTGTGTGCATGTTTGCCCATCTGGCTGGCTGTCCTAGTACTTAGGGCCCTGGCCTTGCTTGCTCTGCTTCCCAATTGGTATTTGATGCTCTTACACTATTATTTTATAGGGGCATTACCCCTGCGCACTCTGTGGACTAACCCCAAAAGTGCTGTTTGGCTTTATTTTTCTCCCATTATATTTTCAGTGCATTTTTTTTCGTAAACAAATAGCTAGTTAAAAGAAATTAGTTAGATCTTCTGAACTGAATGCCATGCATCATTTGGATTTTGATTTGTTTTATTAAGAAATCAGCAAACAACCCACATACTTGTCCTCAAGCAGTAGTTTTGGATACTGTGTGATGATTTCATGCAGGCCCACAACTCATCAGCACCAGGGTCGGCTCACTCACTAGGTGAACTAGGCATTCGCCAAGGGCGGGCTGGCCCTTAGGGCACCAAACTGCACCTGGCACACCCGCCAAAAGCCCTGACCAGGTGACCGCTGCCGCCTCTTTCTCCCTGAGTCCGGCGAGCACAGCGTCCTCTGAGAGGACGAGCTGAGGAGGGGAAACCAGCGGGGGGTTTTCTCTGGCTGGAAAGGCCACTGCTCGCCCGGCTGGGAGGACGTGCTGGCAAAGCCATGCATGCAATGAGGGGGACTGAGATCCCGGGTGGCTTCAAGCTGCTGCTGCCTCTTCTTCCTGGCCCCGGCCTCTCCCACTGCATGCCGACAGAGGACTGAGGCAGAAGGCAGCCAATCACCCGGCAGCAAAGAGAAGCGGCTGCATTGGAGGGCTCCGGTGCAGGCTCGGTCCATCCCGAAACATCCTGGCACCGGGTGCAGCAGAGTGCAGTAGCCCGCCGCCACCTGCCTGCCCACCCCCAGCCCGGAGCGCTCCTGCCTCTCTGAGGGCCCCAGAGCGCGTTGGGAGTGCGTCTCTGAGGAGGGCGGGCCGGGGCTGCACAGGGGCTGGTGGGGAGAGGATGAGCGGAGGGGGGGGGAGGCTGGAGAGTCGCCCGGGGAGCAGCAGCAAGGCATGGGGGGGGATCTTGTCCAATGTTTGAGTCCTGGGGCACCTTTAAGACCAACAACGTTTTATTCTGGGTATGCGCTTTCCTGTGCACACATACTTCCTCAGATTTTAAAAAAAGAAAACCCTCTTCAAATAGGGCAAGGAACAAGTTCTCCTCGCTTTGGCCAAAGGCGTAAGAAAGAAAGTACACCCCCCCCCGATAAAGGTTGTTCCCGGCAGCCCGACCGTGGTCAGACCCTGCCAGGCTTGCAACTTGCAAGAGGCGGGGATCGCACCAAGTCAGGCTGCCGATGGGGGTGGCTGGAAGAGCCTTCCCTGGTTCACCAGAACGAGTTGGGTTCTGACTCCTCCATTAGTTAAGTTATTTCTTGACAAATCCTGCAGCGTACCATCTAAAGCTTCTGCAACAGCCTTGTGAGACGTAGTATGCTCATCCTATATTATGAGTTGAGTAAAATTGTAGCATTTGCTGTCAATATTTCAGGTTAGTTGATCAGTCAGGAGCTGAGGTACTTCACCTTAGTTACAGCTGTGGGGAAATATATATGCCTTAAGTACTTCTATTTTGTTTCTTTACAAACCATTCAAACAGCCTGCTTTCTCCATCGGCATAGCTGTAGTTGTGGCATCAGTTCACCTTTCAGGAAGACTTTGATCTTAGGAGAAGTCTATAAAAACAGATACACTGAAGAGTTTCATTGATTGCCAGAACAACTGTGATTAAGGATGTACACAGAGAACAGAGGGATTTTTGAACTGCAGCTCAGAGATGGTTCCCCCCCCCCCAATAAAGGGGGTTTATATGAAGGCAGGGTATTTTCCAGCCCCTCTCTCTATACTGCCTCCAGCTTCCTGGCTTCTAGCAAGTAAAGTGTTGCTTCTACTGCAAATAGCACAGGAGAGGGTGTTCTGGAGATCACCTGGGCTAGAATGCTCAGATTTCTTTCATTGTTGGCACTGCACCTCCCACCATCATCCTGCAGCTGGTGGCCAATTTTGAGACTTCTAGCTTTATTTACTAATGAGTTATGCCTACCATGTATGGACAGATAGCTAGATGGGCAGACACACACATCATTTTATTATTATAGATTTATCTCAGTATTTGAAAATTGACATGTAATCTCACATAACAATGGTATTTGTTACTAGACTATTTGTCAGCAACCATACAATATTGTTTATGTGGCAGCTGTCAAATGGAAAAGTGACTGATAACTGAAATAGTGCAATACTGCACATCAATGAACAGTTGATAGTTGATGTGCAACTGATGGAACTCACATTATCTAATAGCTGACATTTGAGACTTGATATTTTTGCCTGATAAAAATCAAATTATCAAGAAACTGACACATGTAAAACACTCAATTTTCACCTTTCCCCTGAAGCATGTTACTTTGTCAGATCAACCTATCTCACTGGGTGGCTAGTAGGATAAATGAGGCAGCAGTTGTGAAGTAACTTGATGAGTGTGAATGAATGGCAGGAATGATAGAGTAATTTTTCTGCTAAAGCAGGAGATACCTTACTAGAGCTTAGTGGGACCAACACATGCCCCTGGTTTTTCTCTTTAACTCAGTGTAGGGTATTTTTGGTAAAGTTTGAGCTTTGCAATGTACATTAATCCTACCGACAGAGACATCTTCACTGATTCTAAGCACATGTGACTATTGATAAAGAGGGAGTCAGTTCCAGAGTGTCACAGAAGCAAAAAGAATTATAATTCTTCAATGCCAGGAATCCTCAGGACTGTTGTGATCACTTCATCAATCTACTTCACTACTGATAGTTGATTACTTGGCTGCTCAGCTGAGCATGTAATAACTGAAAAAAATATGAGAGGCACTGCAGCTCAAGTGTCTGGAGTGCTTGTAGTTCTTGACTTGTTCATCAAAAGGAAATCAGAATGTTGCTCCTAGGGACAGGCATGAACTGGGGAAATGGAAGTTTGTTTTGGTTTGTGGGACCGCATGAATCATGAACCTTCACATTTACTGAACCAGTTCATTTCATGAGGTTCATGATGTGGTAGAATGGCCCCTCTGTAGGCTAGAGTTGCCAAACTCGCAGCGAGTCTCCAGCTGATTCCTGCCTGCACCAAAGCAAAACAAACTTGCCTGCCTATGTGCTGGCTCTACCCAACCCACCTCTGCCTGCAGCCGGTCCCCCCCCATTCAAAGTTGAAATGGATATCTCCCCCCACAAACAGTTGCCCAGCAACCTGCCGGTTCTTTCCTCACCATTTTCCCTCTGATCGGGGCACTTGCAATTTCTTCCCCATTTTGCATTTTGATCCCCTTAGGATCCTCAACTTCTTCATCTCTGAGCATCCACCCCCTGGCTTGGTATCATCAGCTGGCCTTGCTCTGCTTGTCCCTCATCTTGGTTTTCCAACTTTCCACCCCCCCTCATGTGCTAGGTGGTACCCCCTTTTGTACTCTGGACCCTAGGATCCTTGACTTCCATGCCTCTGAGTGCCCACCTCCTTACTTGGCATCATCATCAGACCTCCCTGGGATGCTCCTGTATATGCCCCCCATAAAGCAGAATGGAAGCTGTCTTATTGGTGGCCTGTTGAGCTTTCGAGGACCATTATTGGTGTTTCCAGGGCTGCAGAAGTCCACCCTCTGTTGCTTTGATTATTAATTCATCGGTGCCAGCATGTCTGCCACACAAACGGCCAACATGAACCTCACAAACCTCCATAAAAACATGGATGGTCATGGGAGATTCATTGCAGGCGCGATTGCATGACTCTTGGCTCACAAACCACTGGGTGATTTTCATGACAAACAGGTTCATGATGAGGTTCATGCCCATCCCTAGTTGTTCCCATACAAAGATATTCCTGGGATATGTATATACATACAAATAGTTCTTTCAAATGCAAAGGGAAATTCAATCAATTATGTTTGTTTCCCACCTTTTTACTAAGGCGCTCTAGATGCAGCATACTTGATTCTTCCCTCTTCTTTTTATCATCACAATAACAATCCTGTGAGAGAGGTTCGGCTAGAGGAGTGAGTGGGTAAAAGGCCCAAGGGCACCCAGTAAGCTTCATGGCAGAGTGGGGATGTGAATACATATCATTGTTCTTAGTCCAACACTCTAACCACTATACAATACGGGACTGCATTTGTAATTCATGAGTGCAAAACAGTTTTTCTTCAAGATGTCTTGGTTGGTTGTCTTTAGCCTCTTGTGCTACAACAATTGTTTCTATTACAGCTTAGTTTGAAATGGAGATTTGACTTGGGATGTATATGCCTACATTTTAATGATATTTTCCTTTGCTGTACAGCTATGTTGATTGACTACTCAGTCATAGGTTTATCTTTAGCTTACTTCTCTTCAATTGACATTTAGAATGCTTCCCCTATCTATACCTTCTCTGTGCTTTACTTCCCCAATTGTTATGCTATGGATGGAGGACACTACAGTGCACATTTCATCATGTATTTCAAATATAAATTGTCTTCCTTGGGAAATTCTGATAAGATTAATTCTTCTCCTTACTACACAATATTTAACAGAAAATAAACTGTTGTCTCCACACATTTACAAATGTGAACTAGGGATGGGCATGAACTGGCTCACAGACCTTTGTTTGTGGTTAATTTTGGCTGGTTCATGGTTCGCGAACTGAGGTTTGCTTCACATGGCTCAGCTTTTTAAAGGGACTTTCTTGGGTTCAGCTCTGAGCCATTTAATCCACTGCTTTCTGCTCCCTGTAGAAAGCTGTGGAGAGCAGAAAGAAATGATTTAAATGGCTCCCAGCTCCCATATATGGCCATGATTTAAATGGCTTCCGGCTCCCATATATGGCCAGGGACCAGCCTACCTAAGGGACCGCCTTTCCCCACATGTTCCCCCAAGGGCACTACGGTCGGGGAATCAAAATCTCCTGGATGTTCAAGGCCCCAGGACCACCAAACTGGCGATGACGAGGGCTAGGGCGTTCTCGGTGGCGGCTCCTATCTGGTGGAATGAGCTCCCAGAGGAGATCCGGGCCCTGTGGGACCTAGTACAGTTCCGCAGGGCCTGTAAAACGGAGCTCTTCCGCCAGGCTTTCGAATAGGAGCCGCCACCATCACTGTTCCACCAACACCCTATGATTTCCACAGACTGCCATCCTGGTGCGGGCATTATTGGAGGGAAACGGGAGCATACCATCTTGGTCTTCAACAAAAATTCTAACATCTGGAACTAAATAGAGGAGCACTGAAAATGTTTTATGATGTTTATCTAATTGTTTGTTAATCGTCTACCTGTAATTACCATTGTAATTTAACATTTTATATTGTTTTATTGTTTTACTTGGCATTATGCCCTGTTAGCTGCCTTGAGCCTTCGGGGAGGGCGGGATAGAAATCTAAATAAATAAATAAATAAACACGGTGATTTCTGGGAGATATCCAGGTCCCACGGGGAGATTGGGAACTCCAGTCATGGTTTAAGGGAAGATTGGGATATGTATTTTACCTCAGGACACATTCAATGACTCCCAACAGCAACAGCAAACTGTTTAGAATGTTAGAGGCAAAGGCCAATCATCTGTATATGCAAATGACCTCTGTGTTCTGACTAGCTATGGGGGGGGGAGGAACAGCAAACTGTTTAGAATGTTGGAGGCGGGACTCAGGCAATGCAGCCAGTGGATAGGGACAGCTTCTGAGTGACACATCATGGAGCCAACTGATTTAGGAGTGTGTGGAATGTTCAGAAAGTGCCACCCCACTTCACAATCTCTCCCTTATAATAAAGCAGTAGTGGGGACCAACGTTCTAAAATGCCCCCCTTTAGTGTTTGGCCGGAAGAACTGCCACTTATAAGACATTGGCTGGGTTGACTGGCTGCCTTGTGCAGTCCCGCCCAGCATTTCAAGATCTTTTGCATATGGAAGCTGATTGGACTTCACTCCATTCCACACCTCAAACTCCACCCCCCCGCAAGGCAGTTGGAATTTTCAGTTGCATATGGGAACTACTGTATTCTGAGGTAACATATGTCCTCACTCACAACACATCACTTCCCCTTTAAAAGAAACAAACCCAATAACACAATCACGCCACACCACAAAGAAGACAGATCACACCACAAGCAGAATACCACAAGTGGCAGTTGGAATTTTCAGTTGCATATGGGAACTACTGTATTCTGAGGTAACATATGTCCTCACTCACAACACATCACTTCCCCTTTAAAAGAAACAAACCCAATAGCACAATCACGCTACACCACAAAGAAGACAGATCACACCACAAGCAGAATACCTCAAGGCAAAAAATGATAGGAAAAGGTGCCAGCAGTCACCCCATTACTGCCACAGATGGTGTGCAGGTCCCAGGTTCATGTTTTAAAAGCTGCCTGGGGGATTATGGACCATTCACACACTTTCAACCATAACATGCCGCATAGGGTAGTTGTGCGGATCATATGGGGGAGAGGAGAATGATGTCAGCTGCTTTAGTTCCCACTGCAGGGAAAGACTGCCCTTTCCCTAGGCAGAGGCTGTGGGGGGGGATGTAAAATTTAAGACAGACAGGCAGATAAAGGTTGGCTGATGGTTGCCTGGAAAGGACATAGGGTTGAAGCCTGCTGAGGGTGGGGTCTGAGGAGGAGGAGGAAGAGGGGGACCTCAGACAGATACAATGCCATACTGCCCACACTCCAGACAAGCTGTTGCCAGTCTCCAGGTGACAGCTGGAGAGCTCTTAAAGCTTTGGTGCT